>NW_025576128.1:0-134817 GCF_905147105.1 Pieris brassicae
ATACGATGTCTAAAAAAAAAAAAAAAAAAAAGGTCAGCCAACCAAACCGAACCAAACTTAACCTGTTCGCCATTCAATTTCCTATCTAATGGTGTAATTTGTTTCGAGTTATCGATGTAAATGTTCCAACATTATAAACGCTCATATCTCAGTCAAATGTTAACCATCTTAAATATTGATATAGTTTTAGATTCGCCGTTCAATTTTCTATCTAACGGTGTAATTTTTATAAAATAAATCGACTAGTTTTTGAGAAATCGATGTAAACGTTCCAACACTATAAACGCCCATATCTCAGTCAAATGTTAACCAATCTTCAATATTGATATAGTTTTAGATTCGCCGTTCAATTTTCTATCTAACGGTGTAATTTTGTATGTAACGATGTCTAAAAAAAAAAAAAAAAAAAGGTCAGCCAACCAAACCGAACCAAACTTAACCTGTTCGCCATTCAATTTCCTATCTAATGGTGTAATTTGTTTCGAGTTATCGATGTAAATGTTCCAACATTATAAACGCTCATATCTCAGTCAAATGTTAACCAATCGTCGAAATTCATACATTTTTAGAATCGCCTTTCAATTCTCTATCTAACGATGTAATTTTTTTAAAATAAATCGACTAGATTTTGAGTAATCGATGTAAACGTTCCAACATTATAAACGCTCATATCTCAGTCAAATGTTAACCAATCTTCAATATTGATATAGTTTAAGATTCGCCGTTCAATTTTCTATCTAACGATGTAATTTTTTTTAAATAAATTGACTAGATTTTGAGTAATCGATGTAAACGTTCCAACATTATAAACGCTCATATCTCAGTCAAATGTTAACCAATCTTCAATATTGATATAGTTTAAGATTCGCCGTTCAATTTTCTATCTAACGATGTAATTTTTTTTAAATAAATTGACTAGTTTTTGAGTAATCGATGTAAACGTTCCAACATTATAAACGCTCATATCTCAGTCAAATGTTAACCAATCTTAAATATTGATATAGTTTTAGATTCGCCGTTCAATTTTCTATCTAACGGTGTAATTTTGTATGTAACGATGTCTAAAAAAAAAAAAAAAAAAAAGGTCAGCCAACCAAACCGAACCAAACTTAACCTGTTCGCCATTCAATTTCCTATCTAATGGTGTAATTTGTTTCGAGTTATCGATGTAAATGTTCCAACATTATAAACGCTCATATCTCAGTCAAATGTTAACCAATCTTAAATATTGATATAGTTTTAGATTCGCCGTTCAATTTTCTATCTAACGGTGTAATTTTTATAAAATAAATCGACTAGTTTTTGAGAAATCGATGTAAACGTTCCAACACTATAAACGCCCATATCTCAGTCAAATGTTAACCAATCTTCAATATTGATATAGTTTTAGATTCGCCGTTCAATTTTCTATCTAACGGTGTAATTTTGTATGTAACGATGTCTAAAAAAAAAAAAAAAAAAAGGTCAGCCAACCAAACCGAACCAAACTTAACCTGTTCGCCATTCAATTTCCTATCTAATGGTGTAATTTGTTTCGAGTTATCGATGTAAATGTTCCAACATTATAAACGCTCATATCTCAGTCAAATGTTAACCAATCGTCGAAATTCATACATTTTTAGAATCGCCTTTCAATTCTCTATCTAACGATGTAATTTTTTTAAAATAAATCGACTAGATTTTGAGTAATCGATGTAAACGTTCCAACATTATAAACGCTCATATCTCAGTCAAATGTTAACCAATCTTCAATATTGATATAGTTTAAGATTCGCCGTTCAATTTTCTATCTAACGATGTAATTTTTTTTAAATAAATTGACTAGATTTTGAGTAATCGATGTAAACGTTCCAACATTATAAACGCTCATATCTCAGTCAAATGTTAACCAATCTTCAATATTGATATAGTTTAAGATTCGCCGTTCAATTTTCTATCTAACGATGTAATTTTTTTTAAATAAATTGACTAGTTTTTGAGTAATCGATGTAAACGTTCCAACATTATAAACGCTCATATCTCAGTCAAATGTTAACCAATCTTAAATATTGATATAGTTTTAGATTCGCCGTTCAATTTTCTATCTAACGGTGTAATTTTGTATGTAACGATGTCTAAAAAAAAAAAAAAAAAAAAGGTCAGCCAACCAAACCGAA
The DNA here is from genome assembly GCF_905147105.1 of Pieris brassicae. NCBI lineage: Eukaryota > Metazoa > Arthropoda > Insecta > Lepidoptera > Pieridae > Pieris > Pieris brassicae. The sequence goes on from NW_025576128.1 coordinate 2,157, forward strand.
CCAAACTTAACCTGTTCGCCATTCAATTTCCTATCTAATGGTGTAATTTGTTTCGAGTTATCGATGTAAATGTTCCAACATTATAAACGCTCATATCTCAGTCAAATGTTAACCAATCGTCGAAATTCATACATTTTTAGAATCGCCTTTCAATTCTCTATCTAACGATGTAATTTTTTTAAAATAAATCGACTAGATTTTGAGTAATCGATGTAAACGTTCCAACATTATAAACGCTCATATCTCAGTCAAATGTTAACCAATCTTCAATATTGATATAGTTTAAGATTCGCCGTTCAATTTTCTATCTAACGATGTAATTTTTTTTAAATAAATTGACTAGTTTTTGAGTAATCGATGTAAACGTTCCAACATTATAAACGCTCATATCTCAGTCAAATGTTAACCAATCTTAAATATTGATATAGTTTTAGATTCGCCGTTCAATTTTCTATCTAACGATGTAATTTTGTATGTAACGATGTCTAAAAAAAAAAAAAAAAAAAAGGTCAGCCAACCAAACCGAACCAAACTTAACCTGTTCGCCATTCAATTTCCTATCTAATGGTGTAATTTGTTTCGAGTTATCGATGTAAATGTTCCAACATTATAAACGCTCATATCTCAGTCAAATGTTAACCAATCTTAAATATTGATATAGTTTTAGATTCGCCGTTCAATTTTCTATCTAACGATGTAATTTTTTTAAAATAAATCGACTAGATTTTGAGTAATCGATGTAAACGTTCCAACATTATAAACGCTCATATCTCAGTCAAATGTTAACCAATCTTCAATATTGATATAGTTTAAGATTCGCCGTTCAATTTTCTATCTAACGATGTAATTTTTTTTAAATAAATTGACTAGTTTTTGAGTAATCGATGTAAACGTTCCAACATTATAAACGCTCATATCTCAGTCAAATGTTAACCAATCTTAAATATTGATATAGTTTTAGATTCGCCGTTCAATTTTCTATCTAACGGTGTAATTTTGTATGTAACGATGTCTAAAAAAAAAAAAAAAAAAAAGGTCAGCCAACCAAACCGAACCAAACTTAACCTGTTCGCCATTCAATTTCCTATCTAATGGTGTAATTTGTTTCGAGTTATCGATGTAAATGTTCCAACATTATAAACGCTCATATCTCAGTCAAATGTTAACCAATCTTAAATATTGATATAGTTTTAGATTCGCCGTTCAATTTTCTATCTAACGGTGTAATTTTTATAAAATAAATTGACTAGTTTTTGAGTAATCGATGTAAACGTTCCAACATTATAAACGCTCATATCTCAGTCAAATGTTAACCAATCTTCAATATTGATATAGTTTTAGATTCGCCGTTCAATTTTCTATCTAACGGTGTAATTTTGTATGTAACGATGTCTAAAAAAAAAAAAAAAAAAAAAGGTCAGCCAACCAAACCGAACCAAACTTAACCTGTTCGCCATTCAATTTCCTATCTAATGGTGTAATTTGTTTCGAGTTATCGATGTAAATGTTCCAACACTATAAACGCCCATATCTCAGTCAAATGTTAACCAATCTTCAATATTGATATAGTTTTAGATTCGCCGTTCAATTTTCTATCTAACGGTGTAATTTTGTATGTAACGATGTCTAAAAAAAAAAAAAAAAAAAAGGTCAGCCAACCAAACCGAACCAAACTTAACCTGTTCGCCATTCAATTTCCTATCTAATGGTGTAATTTGTTTCGAGTTATCGATGTAAATGTTCCAACATTATAAACGCTCATATCTCAGTCAAATGTTTACCAATCTTCAATATTGATATAGTTTTAGATTCGTTGTTCAATTTTCTATGTAACGGTGTAATTATTCTTAAATAAATCAACAAGTTTTTGAGAAATCGATGTAAACGTTCCAACATTATAAACGCTCATATCTCAGTCAAATGTTAACCAATCTTCAATATTGATATAGTTTTAGATTTGCCGTTCAATTTTCTATTTAACTGTGTAATTTTTTTAAATAAATCAACTAGTTTTTGAGAAATCGATGTAAACGTACCAACATTATAAACGCTCATATCTCATAAAAAAAAAAAAAAAGTTCATCTAACCTAACTGAACCAAACCTACCCTGTTCGCCATTCAATTTCCTATCTAATGGTGTAATTTGTTTCGAGTTATCGATGTAAATGTTCCAACATTATAAACGCTCATATCTCAGTCAAATGTTAACCAATCTTCAATATTGATATAGTTTTAGATTTGCCGTTCAATTTTCTATCTAACGGTGTAATTTTTATAAAATAAATTGACTAGTTTTTGAGTAATCGATGTAAACGTTCCAACATTATAAACGCTCATATCTCAGTCAAATGTTAACCAATCTTAAATATTGATATAGTTTTAGATTCGCCGTTCAATTTTCTATCTAACGGTGTAATTTTTATAAAATAAATCGACTAGTTTTTGAGAAATCGATGTAAACGTTCCAACACTATAAACGCCCATATCTCAGTCAAATGTTAACCAATCTTCAATATTGATATAGTTTTAGATTCGCCGTTCAATTTTCTATCTAACGGTGTAATTATTCTTAAATAAATCGACTAGTTTTGAGAAATCGATGTAAACGTTCCAACATTATAAACGCTCATATCTCATAAAAAAAACAAAAAAAAAAAGTTCACCTAACCTAACCGAACCAAACCTACCCTGTTCGCCATTCAATTTCCTATCTGATGGTGTAATTTGTTTCGAGTTATCGATGTAAATGTTCCAACATTATAAACGCTCATATCTCAGTCAAATGTTAACCAATCTTCAATATTGATATAGTTTTAGATTCGCCGTTCAATTTTCTATCTAACGGTGTAATTATTCTTAAATAAATCGACTAGTTTTGAGAAATCGATGTAAACGTTCCAACATTATAAACGCTCATATCTCATAAAAAAAACAAAAAAAAAAAGTTCACCTAACCTAACCGAACCAAACCTACCCTGTTCGCCATTCAATTTCCTATCTGATGGTGTAATTTGTTTCGAGTTATCGATGTAAATGTTCCAACATTATAAACGCTCATATCTCAGTCAAATGTTAACCAATCTTCAATATTGATATAGTTTTAGATTCGCCGTTCAATTTTCTATCTAACGGTGTAATTATTCTTAAATAAATCGACTAGTTTTTGAGAAATCGATGTAAACGTACCAACATTATAAACGCTCATATCTCAGTCAAATGTGAACCAATCTTCAATATTGATATAGTTTAAGATTCACCGTTCAATTTTCTATCTAACTGTGTAATTTTTTTAAATAAATCAACTAGTTTTTGAGAAATCGATGTAAACGTACCAACATTATAAACGCTCATATCTCAGTCAAATGTTAACCAATCTTCAATATTGATATAGTTTTAGATTCGCCGTTCAATTTTCTATTTAAGGGTGTAATTTTTTTAAAATAAATCGACTAGTTTTTGAGAAATCGATGTAAACGTTCCAACATTATAAACGCTCATATCTCATTAAAAAAAAAAAAAAAAAAAAGTTCACCTAACCTAACCGAACCAAATCTACCCTGTTCGCCATTCAATTTCCTATCTAATGGTGTAATTTGTTTCGAGTTATCGATGTAAATGTTCCAACATTATAAACGCTCATATCTCAGTCAAATGTTAACCAATCTTCAATATTGATATAGTTTTAGATTTGCCGTTCAATTTTCTATTTAACTGTGTAATTTTTTTAAATAAATCAACTAGTTTTTGAGAAATCGATGTAAACGTTCCAACATTATAAACGCTCATATCTCATAAAAAAAACAAAAAAAAAAAGTTCACCTAACCTAACCGAACCAAACCTACCCTGTTCGCCATTCAATTTCCTATCTGATGGTGTAATTTGTTTCGAGTTATCGATGTAAATGTTCCAACATTATAAACGCTCATATCTCAGTCAAATGTTAACCAATCTTCAATATTGATATAGTTTTAGATTTGCCGTTCAATTTTCTATCTAACGGTGTATTTTTTTTAAATTAAATCGACTAGTTTTTGAGTAATCGATGTAAATGTTCCAACATTATAAACGCTCATATCTCAGTCAAATGTTAACCAATCTTCAATATTGATATAGTTTTAGATTTGCCGTTCAATTTTCTATCTAACGGTGTAATTTTTATAAAATAAATTGACTAGTTTTTGAGTAATCGATGTAAACGTTCCAACATTATAAACGCTCATATCTCAGTCAAATGTTAACCAATCTTCAATATTGATATAGTTTTAGATTCGTTGTTCAATTTTCTATCTAACGGTGTAATTTTGTATGTAACGATGTCTAAAAAAAAAAAAAAAAAAAAGGTCAGCCAACCAAACCGAACCAAACTTAACCTGTTCGCCATTCAATTTCCTATCTAATGGTGTAATTTGTTTCGAGTTATCGATGTAAATGTTCCAACATTATAAACGCTCATATCTCAGTCAAATGTTAACCAATCGTCGAAATTCATACATTTTTAGAATCGCCTTTCAATTCTCTATCTAACGATGTAATTTTTTTAAAATAAATCGACTAGATTTTGAGTAATCGATGTAAACGTTCCAACATTATAAACGCTCATATCTCAGTCAAATGTTAACCAATCTTCAATATTGATATAGTTTAAGATTCGCCGTACAATTTTCTATCTAACGATGTAATTTTTTTTAAATAAATTGACTAGTTTTTGAGTAATCGATGTAAACGTTCCAACATTATAAACGCTCATATCTCAGTCAAATGTTAACCAATCTTAAATATTGATATAGTTTTAGATTCGCCGTTCAATTTTCTATCTAACGGTGTAATTTTGTATGTAACGATGTCTAAAAAAAAAAAAAAAAAAAAGGTCAGCCAACCAAACCGAACCAAACTTAACCTGTTCGCCATTCAATTTCCTATCTAATGGTGTAATTTGTTTCGAGTTATCGATGTAAATGTTCCAACATTATAAACGCTCATATCTCAGTCAAATGTTAACCAATCGTCGAAATTCATACATTTTTAGAATCGCCTTTCAATTCTCTATCTAACAATGTAATTTTTTTAAAATAAATCGACTAGATTTTGAGTAATCGATGTAAACGTTCCAACATTATAAACGCTCATATCTCAGTCAAATGTTAACCAATCTTCAATATTGATATAGTTTAAGATTCGCCGTTCAATTTTCTATCTAACGATGTAATTTTTTTTAAATAAATTGACTAGTTTTTGAGTAATCGATGTAAACGTTCCAACATTATAAACGCTCATATCTCAGTCAAATGTTAACCAATCTTAAATATTGATATAGTTTTAGATTCGCCGTTCAATTTTCTATCTAACGGTGTAATTTTGTATGTAACGATGTCTAAAAAAAAAAAAAAAAAAAAGGTCAGCCAACCAAACCGAACCAAACTTAACCTGTTCGCCATTCAATTTCCTATCTAATGGTGTAATTTGTTTCGAGTTATCGATGTAAATGTTCCAACATTATAAACGCTCATATCTCAGTCAAATGTTAACCAATCTTAAATATTGATATAGTTTTAGATTCGCCGTTCAATTTTCTATCTAACGGTGTAATTTTTATAAAATAAATTGACTAGTTTTTGAGTAATCGATGTAAACGTTCCAACATTATAAACGCTCATATCTCAGTCAAATGTTAACCAATCTTCAATATTGATATAGTTTTAGATTCGCCGTTCAATTTTCTATCTAACGGTGTAATTTTGTATGTAACGATGTCTAAAAAAAAAAAAAAAAAAAAAGGTCAGCCAACCAAACCGAACCAAACTTAACCTGTTCGCCATTCAATTTCCTATCTAATGGTGTAATTTGTTTCGAGTTATCGATGTAAATGTTCCAACACTATAAACGCCCATATCTCAGTCAAATGTTAACCAATCTTCAATATTGATATAGTTTTAGATTCGCCGTTCAATTTTCTATCTAACGATGTAATTTTTTTTAAATAAATTGACTAGTTTTTGAGTAATCGATGTAAACGTTCCAACATTATAAACGCTCATATCTCAGTCAAATGTTAACCAATCTTAAATATTGATATAGTTTTAGATTCGCCGTTCAATTTTCTATCTAACGGTGTAATTTTTATAAAATAAATTGACTAGTTTTTGAGTAATCGATGTAAACGTTCCAACATTATAAACGCTCATATCTCAGTCAAATGTTAACCAATCTTCAATATTGATATAGTTTTAGATTCGTTGTTCAATTTTCTATCTAACGGTGTAATTTTGTATGTAACGATGTCTAAAAAAAAAAAAAAAAAAAAGGTCAGCCAACCAAACCGAACCAAACTTAACCTGTTCGCCATTCAATTTCCTATCTAATGGTGTAATTTGTTTCGAGTTATCGATGTAAATGTTCCAACATTATAAACGCTCATATCTCAGTCAAATGTTAACCAATCTTAAATATTGATATAGTTTTAGATTCGCCGTTCAATTTTCTATCTAACGGTGTAATTTTTATAAAATAAATTGACTAGTTTTTGAGTAATCGATGTAAACGTTCCAACATTATAAACGCTCATATCTCAGTCAAATGTTAACCAATCTTCAATATTGATATAGTTTTAGATTCGCCGTTCAATTTTCTATCTAACGGTGTAATTTTGTATGTAACGATGTCTAAAAAAAAAAAAAAAAAAAAGGTCAGCCAACCAAACCGAACCAAACTTAACCTGTTCGCCATTCAATTTCCTATCTAATGGTGTAATTTGTTTCGAGTTATCGATGTAAATGTTCCAACATTATAAACGCTCATATCTCAGTCAAATGTTAACCAATCTTCAATATTGATATAGTTTTAGATTCGCCGTTCAATTTTCTATCTAACGGTGTAATTTTGTATGTAACGATGTCTAAAAAAAAAAAAAAAAAAAAGGTCAGCCAACCAAACCGAACCAAACTTAACCTGTTCGCCATTCAATTTCCTATCTAATGGTGTAATTTGTTTCGAGTTATCGATGTAAATGTTCCAACATTATAAACGCTCATATCTCAGTCAAATGTTTACCAATCTTCAATATTGATATAGTTTTAGATTCGTTGTTCAATTTTCTATGTAACGGTGTAATTATTCTTAAATAAATCAACAAGTTTTTGAGAAATCGATGTAAACGTTCCAACATTATAAACGCTCATATCTCAGTCAAATGTTAACCAATCTTCAATATTGATATAGTTTTAGATTTGCCGTTCAATTTTCTATTTAACTGTGTAATTTTTTTAAATAAATCAACTAGTTTTTGAGAAATCGATGTAAACGTACCAACATTATAAACGCTCATATCTCATAAAAAAAAAAAAAAAGTTCATCTAACCTAACTGAACCAAACCTACCCTGTTCGCCATTCAATTTCCTATCTAATGGTGTAATTTGTTTCGAGTTATCGATGTAAATGTTCCAACATTATAAACGCTCATATCTCAGTCAAATGTTAACCAATCTTCAATATTGATATAGTTTTAGATTTGCCGTTCAATTTTCTATCTAACGGTGTAATTTTTATAAAATAAATTGACTAGTTTTTGAGTAATCGATGTAAACGTTCCAACATTATAAACGCTCATATCTCAGTCAAATGTTAACCAATCTTAAATATTGATATAGTTTTAGATTCGCCGTTCAATTTTCTATCTAACGGTGTAATTATTCTTAAATAAATCGACTAGTTTTTGAGAAATCGATGTAAACGTACCAACATTATAAACGCTCATATCTCAGTCAAATGTGAACCAATCTTCAATATTGATATAGTTTTAGATTCACCGTTCAATTTTCTATCTAACTGTGTAATTTTTTTAAATAAATCAACTAGTTTTTGAGAAATCGATGTAAACGTACCAACATTATAAACGCTCATATCTCAGTCAAATGTTAACCAATCTTCAATATTGATATAGTTTTAGATTCGCCGTTCAATTTTCTATTTAAGGGTGTAATTTTGTATGTAACGATGTCTAAAAAAAAAAAAAAAAAAAAGGTCAGCCAACCAAACCGAACCAAACTTAACCTGTTCGCCATTCAATTTCCTATCTAATGGTGTAATTTGTTTCGAGTTATCGATGTAAATGTTCCAACATTATAAACGCTCATATCTCAGTCAAATGTTAACCAATCTTCAATATTGATATAGTTTTAGATTCGCCGTTCAATTTTCTATCTAACGGTGTAATTTTTATAAAATAAATCGACTAGTTTTTGAGAAATCGATGTAAACGTTCCAACACTATAAACGCCCATATCTCAGTCAAATGTTAACCAATCTTAAATATTGATATAGTTTTAGATTCGCCGTTCAATTTTCTATCTAACGGTGTAATTTTTATAAAATAAATTGACTAGTTTTTGAGTAATCGATGTAAACGTTCCAACATTATAAACGCTCATATCTCAGTCAAATGTTAACCAATCTTAAATATTGATATAGTTTTAGATTCGCCGTTCAATTTTCTATCTAACGGTGTAATTATTCTTAAATAAATCGACTAGTTTTTGAGAAATCGATGTAAACGTACCAACATTATAAACGCTCATATCTCAGTCAAATGTGAACCAATCTTCAATATTGATATAGTTTAAGATTCACCGTTCAATTTTCTATCTAACTGTGTAATTTTTTTAAATAAATCAACTAGTTTTTGAGAAATCGATGTAAACGTACCAACATTATAAACGCTCATATCTCAGTCAAATGTTAACCAATCTTCAATATTGATATAGTTTTAGATTCGCCGTTCAATTTTCTATTTAAGGGTGTAATTTTTTTAAAATAAATCGACTAGTTTTTGAGAAATCGATGTAAACGTTCCAACATTATAAACGCTCATATCTCATTAAAAAAAAAAAAAAAAAAAAGTTCACCTAACCTAACCGAACCAAATCTACCCTGTTCGCCATTCAATTTCCTATCTAATGGTGTAATTTGTTTCGAGTTATCGATGTAAATGTTCCAACATTATAAACGCTCATATCTCAGTCAAATGTTAACCAATCTTCAATATTGATATAGTTTTAGATTTGCCGTTCAATTTTCTATTTAACTGTGTAATTTTTTTTAATAAATCAACTAGTTTTTGAGAAATCGATGTAAACGTTCCAACATTATAAACGCTCATATCTCATAAAAAAAACAAAAAAAAAAAGTTCACCTAACCTAACCGAACCAAACCTACCCTGTTCGCCATTCAATTTCCTATCTGATGGTGTAATTTGTTTCGAGTTATCGATGTAAATGTTCCAACATTATAAACGCTCATATCTCAGTCAAATGTTAACCAATCTTCAATATTGATATAGTTTTAGATTCGCCGTTCAATTTTCTATTTAACGGTGTAATTTTTTTAAAATAAATCGACTAGTTTTTGAGAAATCGATGTAAACGTTCCAACATTATAAACACTCATATCTCAGTCAAATGTTAACCAATCTTCAATATTGATATAGTTTTAGATTTGCCGTTCAATTTTCTATCTAACTGTGTAATTTTTTTAAATAAATCAACTAGTTTTTGAGAAATCGATGTAAACGTACCAACATTATTAACGCTCATATCTCATAAAAAAAAATAAAAAAAAGTTCACCTTACCTAACCGAACCAAACCTACCCTGTTCGCCATTCAATTTCCTATCTAATGGTGTAATTTGTTTCGAGTTATCGATGTAAATGTTCCAACATTATAAACGCTCATATCTCAGTCAAATGTTAACCAATCTTCAATATTGATATAGTTTTAGATTCGCCGTTCAATTTTCTATGTAACGGTCTAATTTTTTTAAAATAAATTGACTAGTTTTTGAGAAATCGATGTAAACGTACCAACATTATAAACGCTCATATCTCATAAAAAAAAAAAAAAAAAAGTTCACCTAACCTAACCGAACCAAACCTACCCTGTTCGCCATTCAATTTCCTATCTAATGGTGTAATTTGTTTCGAGTTATCGATGTAAATGTTCCAACATTATAAACGCTCATATCTCAGTCAAATGTTAACCAATCTTCAATATTGATATAGTTTTAGATTTGCCGTTCAATTTTCTATCTAACTGTGTAATTTTTTTAAATAAATCAACTAGTTTTTGAGAAATCGATGTAAACGTACCAACATTATAAACGCTCATATCTCATACAAAAAAAAAAAAAAAAGTTCACCTAACCTAACCGAACCAAACCTACCCTGTTCGCCATTCAATTTCCTATCTAATGGTGTAATTTGTTTCGAGTTATCGATGTAAATGTTCCAACATTATAAACGCTCATATCTCAGTCAAATGTTAACCAATCTTCAATATTGATATAGTTTTAGATTTGCCGTTCAATTTTCTATCTAACGGTGTAATTATTCTTAAATAAATCGACTAGTTTTTGAGAAATCGATGTAAACGTTCCAACATTATAAACGCTCATATCTCAGTCAAATGTTAACCAATCTTCAATATTGATATAGTTTTAGATTCGCCGTTCAATTTTCTATCTAACTGTGTAATTTTTTTTAATAAATCAACTAGTTTTTGAGAAATCGATGTAAACGTACCAACATTATAAACGCTCATATCTCAGTCAAATGTTAACCAATCTTCAATATTGATATAGTTTTAGATTCGCCGTTCAATTTTCTATCTAACGGTGTAATTATTCTTAAATAAATTGACTAGTTTTGAGAAATCGATGTAAACGTTCCAACATTATAAACGCTCATATCTCATTAAAAAAAAAAAAAAAAAAAAGTTCACCTAACCTAACCGAACCAAACCTACCCTGTTCGCCATTCAATTTCCTATCTAATGGTGTAATTTGTTTCGAGTTATCGATGTAAATGTTCCAACATTATAAACGCTCATATCTCAGTCAAATGTTAACCAATCTTCAATATTGATATAGTTTTAGATTTGCCGTTCAATTTTCTATTTAACTGTGTAATTTTTTTAAATAAATCAACTAGTTTTTGAGAAATCGATGTAAACGTTCCAACATTATAAACGCTCATATCTCATAAAAAAAACAAAAAAAAAAAAGTTCACCTAACCTAACCGAACCAAACCTACCCTGTTCGCCATTCAATTTCCTATCTGATGGTGTAATTTGTTTCGAGTTATCGATGTAAATGTTCCAACATTATAAACGCTCATATCTCAGTCAAATGTTAACCAATCTTCAATATTGATATAGTTTTAGATTCGCCGTTCAATTTTCTATCTAACGGTGTAATTATTCTTAAATAAATCGACTAGTTTTTGAGAAATCGATGTAAACGTACCAACATTATAAACGCTCATATCTCAGTCAAATGTGAACCAATCTTCAATATTGATATAGTTTAAGATTCACCGTTCAATTTTCTATCTAACTGTGTAATTTTTTTAAATAAATCAACTAGTTTTTGAGAAATCGATGTAAACGTTCCAACATTATAAACGCTCATATCTCATAAAAAAAACAAAAAAAAAAAGTTCACCTAACCTAACCGAACCAAACCTACCCTGTTCGCCATTCAATTTCCTATCTGATGGTGTAATTTGTTTCGAGTTATCGATGTAAATGTTCCAACATTATAAACGCTCATATCTCAGTCAAATGTTAACCAATCTTCAATATTGATATAGTTTTAGATTCGCCGTTCAATTTTCTATTTAACGGTGTAATTTTTTTAAAATAAATCGACTAGTTTTTGAGAAATCGATGTAAACGTTCCAACATTATAAACACTCATATCTCAGTCAAATGTGAACCAATCTTCAATATTGATATAGTTTAAGATTCACCGTTCAATTTTCTATCTAACTGTGTAATTTTTTTAAATAAATCAACTAGTTTTTGAGAAATCGATGTAAACGTACCAACATTATAAACGCTCATATCTCAGTCAAATGTTAACCAATCTTCAATATTGATATAGTTTTAGATTCGCCGTTCAATTTTCTATTTAAGGGTGTAATTTTTTTAAAATAAATCGACTAGTTTTTGAGAAATCGATGTAAACGTTCCAACATTATAAACGCTCATATCTCATTAAAAAAAAAAAAAAAAAAAAGTTCACCTAACCTAACCGAACCAAATCTACCCTGTTCGCCATTCAATTTCCTATCTAATGGTGTAATTTGTTTCGAGTTATCGATGTAAATGTTCCAACATTATAAACGCTCATATCTCAGTCAAATGTTAACCAATCTTCAATATTGATATAGTTTTAGATTCGCCGTTCAATTTTCTATTTAAGGGTGTAATTTTTTTAAAATAAATCGACTAGTTTTTGAGAAATCGATGTAAACGTTCCAACATTATAAACGCTCATATCTCATTAAAAAAAAAAAAAAAAAAAAGTTCACCTAACCTAACCGAACCAAATCTACCCTGTTCGCCATTCAATTTCCTATCTAATGGTGTAATTTGTTTCGAGTTATCGATGTAAATGTTCCAACATTATAAACGCTCATATCTCAGTCAAATGTTAACCAATCTTCAATATTGATATAGTTTTAGATTCGCCGTTCAATTTTCTATTTAACGGTGTAATTTTTTTTAAATAAATCGACTAGTTTTTGAGAAATCGATGTAAACGTTCCAACATTATAAACACTCATATCTCAGTCAAATGTTAACCAATCTTCAATATTGATATAGTTTTAGATTTGCCGTTCAATTTTCTATCTAACTGTGTAATTTTTTTAAATAAATCAACTAGTTTTTGAGAAATCGATGTAAACGTACCAACATTATTAACGCTCATATCTCATAAAAAAAAATAAAAAAAAGTTCACCTTACCTAACCGAACCAAACCTACCCTGTTCGCCATTCAATTTCCTATCTAATGGTGTAATTTGTTTCGAGTTATCGATGTAAATGTTCCAACATTATAAACGCTCATATCTCAGTCAAATGTTAACCAATCTTCAATGTTGATATAGTTTTAGATTCGCCGTTCAATTTTCTATGTAACGGTCTAATTTTTTTAAAATAAATTGACTAGTTTTTGAGAAATCGATGTAAACGTACCAACATTATAAACGCTCATATCTCATACAAAAAAAAAAAAAAAAGTTCACCTAACCTAACCGAACCAAACCTACCCTGTTCGCCATTCAATTTCCTATCTAATGGTGTAATTTGTTTCGAGTTATCGATGTAAATGTTCCAACATTATAAACGCTCATATCTCAGTCAAATGTTAACCAATCTTCAATATTGATATAGTTTTAGATTTGCCGTTCAATTTTCTATCTAACTGTGTAATTTTTTTAAATAAATCAACTAGTTTTTGAGAAATCGATGTAAACGTACCAACATTATAAACGCTCATATCTCATACAAAAAAAAAAAAAAAAGTTCACCTAACCTAACCGAACCAAACCTACCCTGTTCGCCATTCAATTTCCTATCTAATGGTGTAATTTGTTTCGAGTTATCGATGTAAACGTTCCAACATTATAAACGCTCATATCTCAGTCAAATGTTAACCAATCTTCAATATTGATATAGTTTTAGATTCGCCGTTCAATTTTCTATCTAACTGTGTAATTTTTTTTAATAAATCAACTAGTTTTTGAGAAATCGATGTAAACGTACCAACATTATAAACGCTCATATCTCAGTCAAATGTTAACCAATCTTCAATATTGATATTGTTTTAGATTCGCCGTTCAATTTTCTATCTAACGGTGTAATTATTCTTAAATAAATCGACTAGTTTTGAGAAATCGATGTAAACGTTCCAACATTATAAACGCTCATATCTCATTAAAAAAAAAAAAAAAAAAAAGTTCACCTAACCTAACAGAACCAAACCTACCCTGTTCGCCATTCAATTTCCTATCTAATGGTGTAATTTGTTTCGAGTTATCGATGTAAATGTTCCAACATTATAAACGCTCATATCTCAGTCAAATGTTAACCAATCTTCAATATTGATATAGTTTTAGATTTGCCGTTCAATTTTCTATTTAACTGTGTAATTTTTTTAAATAAATCAACTAGTTTTTGAGAAATCGATGTAAACGTTCCAACATTATAAACGCTCATATCTCATAAAAAAAACAAAAAAAAAAAGTTCACCTAACCTAACCGAACCAAACCTACCCTGTTCGCCATTCAATTTCCTATCTGATGGTGTAATTTGTTTCGAGTTATCGATGTAAATGTTCCAACATTATAAACGCTCATATCTCAGTCAAATGTTAACCAATCTTCAATATTGATATAGTTTTAGATTCGCCGTTCAATTTTCTATCTAACGGTGTAATTATTCTTAAATAAATCGACTAGTTTTTGAGAAATCGATGTAAACGTACCAACATTATAAACGCTCATATCTCAGTCAAATGTGAACCAATCTTCAATATTGATATAGTTTAAGATTCACCGTTCAATTTTCTATCTAACTGTGTAATTTTTTTAAATAAATCAACTAGTTTTTGAAAAATCGATGTAAACGTTCCAACATTATAAACGCTCATATCTCATTAAAAAAAAAAAAAAAAAAAAGTTCACCTAACCTAACCGAACCAAATCTACCCTGTTCGCCATTCAATTTCCTATCTAATGGTGTAATTTGTTTCGAGTTATCGATGTAAATGTTCCAACATTATAAACGCTCATATCTCAGTCAAATGTTAACCAATCTTCAATATTGATATAGTTTTAGATTTGCCGTTCAATTTTCTATCTAACTGTGTAATTTTTTTAAATAAATCAACTAGTTTTTGAGAAATCGATGTAAACGTACCAACATTATAAACGCTCATACCTCATACAAAAAAAAAAAAAAAAGTTCACCTAACCTAACCGAACCAAACCTACCCTGTTCGCCATTCAATTTCCTATCTAATGGTGTAATTTGTTTCGAGTTATCGATGTAAACGTTCCAACATTATAAACGCTCATATCTCAGTCAAATGTTAACCAATCTTCAATATTGATATAGTTTTAGATTCGCCGTTCAATTTTCTATCTAACTGTGTAATTTTTTTTAATAAATCAACTAGTTTTTGAGAAATCGATGTAAACGTTCCAACATTATAAACGCTCATATCTCAGTCAAATGTTAACCAATCTTCAATATTGATATTGTTTTAGATTCGCCGTTCAATTTTCTATCTAACGGTGTAATTATTCTTAAATAAATCGACTAGTTTTGAGAAATCGATGTAAACGTTCCAACATTATAAACGCTCATATCTCATTAAAAAAAAAAAAAAAAAAAAGTTCACCTAACCTAACCGAACCAAATCTACCCTGTTCGCCATTCAATTTCCTATCTAATGGTGTAATTTGTTTCGAGTTATCGATGTAAATGTTCCAACATTATAAACGCTCATATCTCAGTCAAATGTTAACCAATCTTCAATATTGATATAGTTTTAGATTTGCCGTTCAATTTTCTATTTAACTGTGTAATTTTTTTAAATAAATCAACTAGTTTTTGAGAAATCGATGTAAACGTTCCAACATTATAAACGCTCATATCTCATAAAAAAAACAAAAAAAAAAAGTTCACCTAACCTAACCGAACCAAACCTACCCTGTTCGCCATTCAATTTCCTATCTGATGGTGTAATTTGTTTCGAGTTATCGATGTAAATGTTCCAACATTATAAACGCTCATATCTCAGTCAAATGTTAACCAATCTTCAATATTGATATAGTTTTAGATTCGCCGTTCAATTTTCTATCTAACGGTGTAATTATTCTTAAATAAATCGACTAGTTTTTGAGAAATCGATGTAAACGTACCAACATTATAAACGCTCATATCTCAGTCAAATGTGAACCAATCTTCAATATTGATATAGTTTAAGATTCACCGTTCAATTTTCTATCTAACTGTGTAATTTTTTTAAATAAATCAACTAGTTTTTGAAAAATCGATGTAAACGTTCCAACATTATAAACGCTCATATCTCATTAAAAAAAAAAAAAAAAAAAAGTTCACCTAACCTAACCGAACCAAATCTACCCTGTTCGCCATTCAATTTCCTATCTAATGGTGTAATTTGTTTCGAGTTATCGATGTAAATGTTCCAACATTATAAACGCTCATATCTCAGTCAAATGTTAACCAATCTTCAATATTGATATAGTTTTAGATTCGCCGTTCAATTTTCTATTTAAGGGTGTAATTTTTTTAAAATAAATCGACTAGTTTTTGAGAAATCGATGTAAACGTTCCAACATTATAAACGCTCATATCTCATTAAAAAAAAAAAAAAAAAAAAGTTCACCTAACCTAACCGAACCAAATCTACCCTGTTCGCCATTCAATTTCCTATCTAATGGTGTAATTTGTTTCGAGTTATCGATGTAAATGTTCCAACATTATAAACGCTCATATCTCAGTCAAATGTTAACCAATCTTCAATATTGATATAGTTTTAGATTCGCCGTTCAATTTTCTATTTAACGGTGTAATTTTTTTTAAATAAATCGACTAGTTTTTGAGAAATCGATGTAAACGTTCCAACATTATAAACACTCATATCTCAGTCAAATGTTAACCAATCTTCAATATTGATATAGTTTTAGATTCGCCGTTCAATTTTCTATCTAACGGTGTAATTATTCTTAAATAAATCGACTAGTTTTTGAGAAATCGATGTAAACGTACCAACATTATAAACGCTCATATCTCAGTCAAATGTGAACCAATCTTCAATATTGATATAGTTTAAGATTCACCGTTCAATTTTCTATCTAACTGTGTAATTTTTTTAAATAAATCAACTAGTTTTTGAAAAATCGATGTAAACGTTCCAACATTATAAACGCTCATATCTCATTAAAAAAAAAAAAAAAAAAAAGTTCACCTAACCTAACCGAACCAAATCTACCCTGTTCGCCATTCAATTTCCTATCTAATGGTGTAATTTGTTTCGAGTTATCGATGTAAATGTTCCAACATTATAAACGCTCATATCTCAGTCAAATGTTAACCAATCTTCAATATTGATATAGTTTTAGATTTGCCGTTCAATTTTCTATCTAACTGTGTAATTTTTTTAAATAAATCAACTAGTTTTTGAGAAATCGATGTAAACGTACCAACATTATAAACGCTCATATCTCATACAAAAAAAAAAAAAAAAGTTCACCTAACCTAACCGAACCAAACCTACCCTGTTCGCCATTCAATTTCCTATCTAATGGTGTAATTTGTTTCGAGTTATCGATGTAAATGTTCCAACATTATAAACGCTCATATCTCAGTCAAATGTTAACCAATCTTCAATATTGATATAGTTTTAGATTTGCCGTTCAATTTTCTATCTAACGGTGTAATTATTCTTAAATAAATCGACTAGTTTTTGAGAAATCGATGTAAACGTTCCAACATTATAAACGCTCATATCTCAGTCAAATGTTAACCAATCTTCAATATTGATATAGTTTTAGATTCGCCGTTCAATTTTCTATCTAACTGTGTAATTTTTTTTAATAAATCAACTAGTTTTTGAGAAATCGATGTAAACGTACCAACATTATAAACGCTCATATCTCAGTCAAATGTTAACCAATCTTCAATATTGATATAGTTTTAGATTCGCCGTTCAATTTTCTATCTAACGGTGTAATTATTCTTAAATAAATTGACTAGTTTTGAGAAATCGATGTAAACGTTCCAACATTATAAACGCTCATATCTCATTAAAAAAAAAAAAAAAAAAAAGTTCACCTAACCTAACCGAACCAAATCTACCCTGTTCGCCATTCAATTTCCTATCTAATGGTGTAATTTGTTTCGAGTTATCGATGTAAATGTTCCAACATTATAAACGCTCATATCTCAGTCAAATGTTAACCAATCTTCAATATTGATATAGTTTTAGATTTGCCGTTCAATTTTCTATTTAACTGTGTAATTTTTTTAAATAAATCAACTAGTTTTTGAGAAATCGATGTAAACGTTCCAACATTATAAACGCTCATATCTCATAAAAAAAACAAAAAAAAAAAGTTCACCTAACCTAACCGAACCAAACCTACCCTGTTCGCCATTCAATTTCCTATCTGATGGTGTAATTTGTTTCGAGTTATCGATGTAAATGTTCCAACATTATAAACGCTCATATCTCAGTCAAATGTTAACCAATCTTCAATATTGATATAGTTTTAGATTCGCCGTTCAATTTTCTATCTAACGGTGTAATTATTCTTAAATAAATCGACTAGTTTTTGAGAAATCGATGTAAACGTACCAACATTATAAACGCTCATATCTCAGTCAAATGTGAACCAATCTTCAATATTGATATAGTTTAAGATTCACCGTTCAATTTTCTATCTAACTGTGTAATTTTTTTAAATAAATCAACTAGTTTTTGAGAAATCGATGTAAACGTACCAACATTATAAACGCTCATATCTCAGTCAAATGTTAACCAATCTTCAATATTGATATAGTTTTAGATTCGCCGTTCAATTTTCTATCTAACGGTGTAATTATTCTTAAATAAATCGACTAGTTTTTGAGAAATCGATGTAAACGTACCAACATTATAAACGCTCATATCTCAGTCAAATGTGAACCAATCTTCAATATTGATATAGTTTAAGATTCACCGTTCAATTTTCTATCTAACTGTGTAATTTTTTTAAATAAATCAACTAGTTTTTGAGAAATCGATGTAAACGTACCAACATTATAAACGCTCATATCTCAGTCAAATGTTAACCAATCTTCAATATTGATATAGTTTTAGATTCGCCGTTCAATTTTCTATTTAACGGTGTAATTTTTTTTAAATAAATCGACTAGTTTTTGAGAAATCGATGTAAACGTTCCAACATTATAAACACTCATATCTCAGTCAAATGTTAACCAATCTTCAATATTGATATAGTTTTAGATTTGCCGTTCAATTTTCTATCTAACTGTGTAATTTTTTTAAATAAATCAACTAGTTTTTGAGAAATCGATGTAAACGTACCAACATTATTAACGCTCATATCTCATAAAAAAAATAAAAAAAAGTTCACCTTACCTAACCGAACCAAACCTACCCTGTTCGCCATTCAATTTCCTATCTAATGGTGTAATTTGTTTCGAGTTATCGATGTAAATGTTCCAACATTATAAACGCTCATATCTCAGTCAAATGTTAACCAATCTTCAATATTGATATAGTTTTAGATTCGCCGTTCAATTTTCTATCTAACGGTGTAATTATTCTTAAATAAATCGACTAGTTTTTGAGAAATCGATGTAAACGTACCAACATTATAAACGCTCATATCTCATACAAAAAAAAAAAAAAAAGTTCACCTAACCTAACCGAACCAAACCTACCCTGTTCGCCATTCAATTTCCTATCTAATGGTGTAATTTGTTTCGAGTTATCGATGTAAATGTTCCAACATTATAAACGCTCATATCTCAGTCAAATGTTAACCAATCTTCAATATTGATATAGTTTTAGATTTGCCGTTCAATTTTCTATCTAACGCTGTAATTATTCTTAAATAAATCGACTAGTTTTTGAGAAATCGATGTAAACGTTCCAACATTATAAACGCTCATATCTCAGTCAAATGTTAACCAATCTTCAATATTGATATAGTTTTAGATTCGCCGTTCAATTTTCTATCTAACGGTGTAATTATTCTTAAATAAATCGACTAGTTTTTGAGAAATCGATGTAAACGTTCCAACATTATAAACACTCATATCTCAGTCAAATGTTAACCAATCTTCAATATTGATATAGTTTTAGATTTGCCGTTCAATTTTCTATCTAACTGTGTAATTTTTTTAAATAAATCAACTAGTTTTTGAGAAATCGATGTAAACGTACCAACATTATTAACGCTCATATCTCATAAAAAAAAATAAAAAAAAGTTCACCTTACCTAACCGAACCAAACCTACCCTGTTCGCCATTCAATTTCCTATCTAATGGTGTAATTTGTTTCGAGTTATCGATGTAAATGTTCCAACATTATAAACGCTCATATCTCAGTCAAATGTTAACCAATCTTCAATATTGATATAGTTTTAGATTTGCCGTTCAATTTTCTATTTAACTGTGTAATTTTTTTAAATAAATCAACTAGTTTTTGAGAAATCGATGTAAACGTACCAACATTATAAACGCTCATATCTCAAAAAAAAAAAAAAAAAAAAAAGTTCACCTAACCCTACCGAACCAAACCTACCCTGTTTGCCATTCAATTTCCTATCTAATGGTGTAATTTGTTTCGAGTTATCGATGTAAATGTTCCAACATTATAAACGCTCATATCTCAGTCAAATGTTAACCAATCTTAAATATTGATATAGTTTTAGATTCGCCGTTCAATTTTCTATCTAACGGTGTAATTTTGTATGTAACGATGTCTAAAAAAAAAAAAAAAAAAAAGGTCAGCCAACCAAACCGAACCAAACTTAACCTGTTCGCCATTCAATTTCCTATCTAATGGTGTAATTTGTTTCGAGTTATCGATGTAAATGTTCCAACACTATAAACGCCCATATCTCAGTCAAATGTTAACCAATCTTCAATATTGATATAGTTTTAGATTCGCCGTTCAATTTTCTATCTAACGGTGTAATTTTGTATGTAACGATGTCTAAAAAAAAAAAAAAAAAAAAGGTCAGCCAACCAAACCGAACCAAACTTAACCTGTTCGCCATTCAATTTCCTATCTAATGGTGTAATTTGTTTCGAGTTATCGATGTAAATGTTCCAACATTATAAACGCTCATATCTCAGTCAAATGTTTACCAATCTTCAATATTGATATAGTTTTAGATTCGTTGTTCAATTTTCTATGTAACGGTGTAATTATTCTTAAATAAATCAACAAGTTTTTGAGAAATCGATGTAAACGTTCCAACATTATAAACGCTCATATCTCAGTCAAATGTTAACCAATCTTCAATATTGATATAGTTTTAGATTTGCCGTTCAATTTTCTATTTAACTGTGTAATTTTTTTAAATAAATCAACTAGTTTTTGAGAAATCGATGTAAACGTACCAACATTATAAACGCTCATATCTCATAAAAAAAAAAAAAAAGTTCATCTAACCTAACTGAACCAAACCTACCCTGTTCGCCATTCAATTTCCTATCTAATGGTGTAATTTGTTTCGAGTTATCGATGTAAATGTTCCAACATTATAAACGCTCATATCTCAGTCAAATGTTAACCAATCTTCAATATTGATATAGTTTTAGATTTGCCGTTCAATTTTCTATCTAACGCTGTAATTATTCTTAAATAAATCGACTAGTTTTTGAGAAATCGATGTAAACGTTCCAACATTATAAACGCTCATATCTCAGTCAAATGTTAACCAATCTTCAATATTGATATAGTTTTAGATTCGCCGTTCAATTTTCTATCTAACGGTGTAATTATTCTTAAATAAATCGACTAGTTTTTGAGAAATCGATGTAAACGTTCCAACATTATAAACGCTCATATCTCATAAAAAAAACAAAAAAAAAAAGTTCACCTAACCTAACCGAACCAAACCTACCCTGTTCGCCATTCAATTTCCTATCTGATGGTGTAATTTGTTTCGAGTTATCGATGTAAACGTACCAACATTATAAACGCTGATATCTCAGTCAAATGTGAACCAATCTTCAATATTGATATAGTTTAAGATTCACCGTTCAATTTTCTATCTAACTGTGTAATTTTTTTAAATAAATCAACTAGTTTTTGAGAAATCGATGTAAACGTACCAACATTATAAACGCTCATATCTCAGTCAAATGTTAACCAATCTTCAATATTGATATAGTTTTAGATTCGCCGTTCAATTTTCTATTTAAGGGTGTAATTTTTTTAAAATAAATCGACTAGTTTTTGAGAAATCGATGTAAACGTTCCAACATTATAAACGCTCATATCTCATTAAAAAAAAAAAAAAAAAAAAGTTCACCTAACCTAACCGAACCAAATCTACCCTGTTCGCCATTCAATTTCCTATCTAATGGTGTAATTTGTTTCGAGTTATCGATGTAAATGTTCCAACATTATAAACGCTCATATCTCAGTCAAATGTTAACCAATCTTCAATATTGATATAGTTTTAGATTTGCCGTTCAATTTTCTATTTAACTGTGTAATTTTTTTTAATAAATCAACTAGTTTTTGAGAAATCGATGTAAACGTTCCAACATTATAAACGCTCATATCTCATAAAAAAAACAAAAAAAAAAAGTTCACCTAACCTAACCGAACCAAACCTACCCTGTTCGCCATTCAATTTCCTATCTGATGGTGTAATTTGTTTCGAGTTATCGATGTAAATGTTCCAACATTATAAACGCTCATATCTCAGTCAAATGTTAACCAATCTTCAATATTGATATAGTTTTAGATTCGCCGTTCAATTTTCTATTTAACGGTGTAATTTTTTTAAAATAAATCGACTAGTTTTTGAGAAATCGATGTAAACGTTCCAACATTATAAACACTCATATCTCAGTCAAATGTTAACCAATCTTCAATATTGATATAGTTTTAGATTTGCCGTTCAATTTTCTATCTAACTGTGTAATTTTTTTAAATAAATCAACTA
Organism: Pieris brassicae; assembly: GCF_905147105.1. Taxonomy (NCBI): domain Eukaryota; kingdom Metazoa; phylum Arthropoda; class Insecta; order Lepidoptera; family Pieridae; genus Pieris; species Pieris brassicae. The sequence goes on from NW_025576128.1 coordinate 24,721, forward strand.
GTTTTTGAGAAATCGATGTAAACGTACCAACATTATTAACGCTCATATCTCATAAAAAAAAATAAAAAAAAGTTCACCTTACCTAACCGAACCAAACCTACCCTGTTCGCCATTCAATTTCCTATCTAATGGTGTAATTTGTTTCGAGTTATCGATGTAAATGTTCCAACATTATAAACGCTCATATCTCAGTCAAATGTTAACCAATCTTCAATATTGATATAGTTTTAGATTCGCCGTTCAATTTTCTATGTAACGGTCTAATTTTTTTAAAATAAATTGACTAGTTTTTGAGAAATCGATGTAAACGTACCAACATTATAAACGCTCATATCTCATACAAAAAAAAAAAAAAAAGTTCACCTAACCTAACCGAACCAAACCTACCCTGTTCGCCATTCAATTTCCTATCTAATGGTGTAATTTGTTTCGAGTTATCGATGTAAATGTTCCAACATTATAAACGCTCATATCTCAGTCAAATGTTAACCAATCTTCAATATTGATATAGTTTTAGATTTGCCGTTCAATTTTCTATCTAACTGTGTAATTTTTTTAAATAAATCAACTAGTTTTTGAGAAATCGATGTAAACGTACCAACATTATAAACGCTCATATCTCATACAAAAAAAAAAAAAAAAGTTCACCTAACCTAACCGAACCAAACCTACCCTGTTCGCCATTCAATTTCCTATCTAATGGTGTAATTTGTTTCGAGTTATCGATGTAAATGTTCCAACATTATAAACGCTCATATCTCAGTCAAATGTTAACCAATCTTCAATATTGATATAGTTTTAGATTTGCCGTTCAATTTTCTATCTAACGGTGTAATTATTCTTAAATAAATCGACTAGTTTTTGAGAAATCGATGTAAACGTTCCAACATTATAAACGCTCATATCTCAGTCAAATGTTAACCAATCTTCAATATTGATATAGTTTTAGATTCGCCGTTCAATTTTCTATCTAACTGTGTAATTTTTTTTAATAAATCAACTAGTTTTTGAGAAATCGATGTAAACGTACCAACATTATAAACGCTCATATCTCAGTCAAATGTTAACCAATCTTCAATATTGATATAGTTTTAGATTCGCCGTTCAATTTTCTATCTAACGGTGTAATTATTCTTAAATAAATCGACTAGTTTTTGAGAAATCGATGTAAACGTACCAACATTATAAACGCTCATATCTCAGTCAAATGTGAACCAATCTTCAATATTGATATAGTTTAAGATTCACCGTTCAATTTTCTATCTAACTGTGTAATTTTTTTAAATAAATCAACTAGTTTTTGAGAAATCGATGTAAACGTACCAACATTATAAACGCTCATATCTCAGTCAAATGTTAACCAATCTTCAATATTGATATAGTTTTAGATTCGCCGTTCAATTTTCTATCTAACGGTGTAATTATTCTTAAATAAATCGACTAGTTTTTGAGAAATCGATGTAAACGTACCAACATTATAAACGCTCATATCTCAGTCAAATGTGAACCAATCTTCAATATTGATATAGTTTAAGATTCACCGTTCAATTTTCTATCTAACTGTGTAATTTTTTTAAATAAATCAACTAGTTTTTGAGAAATCGATGTAAACGTACCAACATTATAAACGCTCATATCTCAGTCAAATGTTAACCAATCTTCAATATTGATATAGTTTTAGATTCGCCGTTCAATTTTCTATTTAACGGTGTAATTTTTTTTAAATAAATCGACTAGTTTTTGAGAAATCGATGTAAACGTTCCAACATTATAAACACTCATATCTCAGTCAAATGTTAACCAATCTTCAATATTGATATAGTTTTAGATTTGCCGTTCAATTTTCTATCTAACTGTGTAATTTTTTTAAATAAATCAACTAGTTTTTGAGAAATCGATGTAAACGTACCAACATTATTAACGCTCATATCTCATAAAAAAAATAAAAAAAAGTTCACCTTACCTAACCGAACCAAACCTACCCTGTTCGCCATTCAATTTCCTATCTAATGGTGTAATTTGTTTCGAGTTATCGATGTAAATGTTCCAACATTATAAACGCTCATATCTCAGTCAAATGTTAACCAATCTTCAATATTGATATAGTTTTAGATTCGCCGTTCAATTTTCTATCTAACGGTGTAATTATTCTTAAATAAATCGACTAGTTTTTGAGAAATCGATGTAAACGTTCCAACATTATAAACGCTCATATCTCAGTCAAATGTTAACCAATCTTCAATATTGATATAGTTTTAGATTCGCCGTTCAATTTTCTATCTAACTGTGTAATTTTTTTTAATAAATCAACTAGTTTTTGAGAAATCGATGTAAACGTACCAACATTATAAACGCTCATATCTCAGTCAAATGTTAACCAATCTTCAATATTGATATAGTTTTAGATTCGCCGTTCAATTTTCTATCTAACGGTGTAATTATTCTTAAATAAATTGACTAGTTTTGAGAAATCGATGTAAACGTTCCAACATTATAAACGCTCATATCTCATTAAAAAAAAAAAAAAAAAAAGTTCACCTAACCTAACCGAACCAAATCTACCCTGTTCGCCATTCAATTTCCTATCTAATGGTGTAATTTGTTTCGAGTTATCGATGTAAATGTTCCAACATTATAAACGCTCATATCTCAGTCAAATGTTAACCAATCTTCAATATTGATATAGTTTTAGATTTGCCGTTCAATTTTCTATTTAACTGTGTAATTTTTTAAAATAAATCAACTAGTTTTTGAGAAATCGATGTAAACGTTCCAACATTATAAACGCTCATATCTCATAAAAAAAACAAAAAAAAAAAGTTCACCTAACCTAACCGAACCAAACCTACCCTGTTCGCCATTCAATTTCCTATCTGATGGTGTAATTTGTTTCGAGTTATCGATGTAAATGTTCCAACATTATAAACGCTCATATCTCAGTCAAATGTTAACCAATCTTCAATATTGATATAGTTTTAGATTCGCCGTTCAATTTTCTATCTAACGGTGTAATTATTCTTAAATAAATCGACTAGTTTTTGAGAAATCGATGTAAACGTACCAACATTATAAACGCTCATATCTCAGTCAAATGTGAACCAATCTTCAATATTGATATAGTTTAAGATTCACCGTTCAATTTTCTATCTAACTGTGTAATTTTTTTAAATAAATCAACTAGTTTTTGAGAAATCGATGTAAACGTACCAACATTATAAACGCTCATATCTCAGTCAAATGTTAACCAATCTTCAATATTGATATAGTTTTAGATTCGCCGTTCAATTTTCTATCTAACGGTGTAATTATTCTTAAATAAATCGACTAGTTTTTGAGAAATCGATGTAAACGTACCAACATTATAAACGCTCATATCTCAGTCAAATGTGAACCAATCTTCAATATTGATATAGTTTAAGATTCACCGTTCAATTTTCTATCTAACTGTGTAATTTTTTTAAATAAATCAACTAGTTTTTGAGAAATCGATGTAAACGTACCAACATTATAAACGCTCATATCTCAGTCAAATGTTAACCAATCTTCAATATTGATATAGTTTTAGATTCGCCGTTCAATTTTCTATTTAACGGTGTAATTTTTTTTAAATAAATCAACTAGTTTTTGAGAAATCGATGTAAACGTACCAACATTATTAACGCTCATATCTCATAAAAAAAATAAAAAAAAGTTCACCTTACCTAACCGAACCAAACCTACCCTGTTCGCCATTCAATTTCCTATCTAATGGTGTAATTTGTTTCGAGTTATCGATGTAAATGTTCCAACATTATAAACGCTCATATCTCAGTCAAATGTTAACCAATCTTCAATATTGATATAGTTTTAGATTCGCCGTTCAATTTTCTATCTAACGGTGTAATTATTCTTAAATAAATCGACTAGTTTTTGAGAAATCGATGTAAACGTACCAACATTATAAACGCTCATATCTCAAACAAAAAAAAAAAAAAAAGTTCACCTAACCTAACCGAACCAAACCTACCCTGTTCGCCATTCAATTTCCTATCTAATGGTGTAATTTGTTTCGAGTTATCGATGTAAATGTTCCAACATTATAAACGCTCATATCTCAGTCAAATGTTAACCAATCTTCAATATTGATATAGTTTTAGATTTGCCGTTCAATTTTCTATCTAACGCTGTAATTATTCTTAAATAAATCGACTAGTTTTTGAGAAATCGATGTAAACGTTCCAACATTATAAACGCTCATATCTCAGTCAAATGTTAACCAATCTTCAATATTGATATAGTTTTAGATTCGCCGTTCAATTTTCTATCTAACGGTGTAATTATTCTTAAATAAATCGACTAGTTTTTGAGAAATCGATGTAAACGTTCCAACATTATAAACACTCATATCTCAGTCAAATGTTAACCAATCTTCAATATTGATATAGTTTTAGATTTGCCGTTCAATTTTCTATCTAACTGTGTAATTTTTTTAAATAAATCAACTAGTTTTTGAGAAATCGATGTAAACGTACCAACATTATTAACGCTCATATCTCATAAAAAAAAATAAAAAAAAGTTCACCTTACCTAACCGAACCAAACCTACCCTGTTCGCCATTCAATTTCCTATCTAATGGTGTAATTTGTTTCGAGTTATCGATGTAAATGTTCCAACATTATAAACGCTCATATCTCAGTCAAATGTTAACCAATCTTCAATATTGATATAGTTTTAGATTTGCCGTTCAATTTTCTATTTAACTGTGTAATTTTTTTAAATAAATCAACTAGTTTTTGAGAAATCGATGTAAACGTACCAACATTATAAACGCTCATATCTCATAAAAAAAAAAAAAAAAAAAAGTTCACCTAACCCTACCGAACCAAACCTACCCTGTTTGCCATTCAATTTCCTATCTAATGGTGTAATTTGTTTCGAGTTATCGATGTAAATGTTCCAACATTATAAACGCTCATATCTCAGTCAAATGTTAACCAATCTTAAATATTGATATAGTTTTAGATTCGCCGTTCAATTTTCTATCTAACGGTGTAATTTTGTATGTAACGATGTCTAAAAAAAAAAAAAAAAAAAAGGTCAGCCAACCAAACCGAACCAAACTTAACCTGTTCGCCATTCAATTTCCTATCTAATGGTGTAATTTGTTTCGAGTTATCGATGTAAATGTTCCAACATTATAAACGCTCATATCTCAGTCAAATGTTAACCAATCTTCAATATTGATATAGTTTTAGATTTGCCGTTCAATTTTCTATTTAACTGTGTAATTTTTTTAAATAAATCAACTAGTTTTTGAGAAATCGATGTAAACGTACCAACATTATAAACGCTCATATCTCATAAAAAAAAAAAAAAAAAAAAGTTCACCTAACCCTACCGAACCAAACCTACCCTGTTTGCCATTCAATTTCCTATCTAATGGTGTAATTTGTTTCGAGTTATCGATGTAAATGTTCCAACATTATAAACGCTCATATCTCAGTCAAATGTTAACCAATCTTAAATATTGATATAGTTTTAGATTCGCCGTTCAATTTTCTATCTAACGGTGTAATTTTGTATGTAACGATGTCTAAAAAAAAAAAAAAAAAAAAGGTCAGCCAACCAAACCGAACCAAACTTAACCTGTTCGCCATTCAATTTCCTATCTAATGGTGTAATTTGTTTCGAGTTATCGATGTAAATGTTCCAACATTATAAACGCTCATATCTCAGTCAAATGTTAACCAATCGTCGAAATTCATACATTTTTAGAATCGCCTTTCAATTCTCTATCTAACGATGTAATTTTTTTAAAATAAATCGACTAGATTTTGAGTAATCGATGTAAACGTTCCAACATTATAAACGCTCATATCTCAGTCAAATGTTAACCAATCTTCAATATTGATATAGTTTAAGATTCGCCGTTCAATTTTCTATCTAACGATGTAATTTTTTTTAAATAAATTGACTAGTTTTTGAGTAATCGATGTAAACGTTCCAACATTATAAACGCTCATATCTCAGTCAAATGTTAACCAATCTTAAATATTGATATAGTTTTAGATTCGCCGTTCAATTTTCTATCTAACGGTGTAATTTTGTATGTAACGATGTCTAAAAAAAAAAAAAAAAAAAAGGTCAGCCAACCAAACCGAACCAAACTTAACCTGTTCGCCATTCAATTTCCTATCTAATGGTGTAATTTGTTTCGAGTTATCGATGTAAATGTTCCAACATTATAAACGCTCATATCTCAGTCAAATGTTAACCAATCTTAAATATTGATATAGTTTTAGATTCGCCGTTCAATTTTCTATCTAACGGTGTAATTTTTATAAAATAAATTGACTAGTTTTTGAGTAATCGATGTAAACGTTCCAACATTATAAACGCTCATATCTCAGTCAAATGTTAACCAATCTTCAATATTGATATAGTTTTAGATTTGCCGTTCAATTTTCTATTTAACTGTGTAATTTTTTTAAATAAATCAACTAGTTTTTGAGAAATCGATGTAAACGTACCAACATTATAAACGCTCATATCTCATAAAAAAAAAAAAAAAGTTCATCTAACCTAACTGAACCAAACCTACCCTGTTCGCCATTCAATTTCCTATCTAATGGTGTAATTTGTTTCGAGTTATCGATGTAAATGTTCCAACATTATAAACGCTCATATCTCAGTCAAATGTTAACCAATCTTCAATATTGATATAGTTTTAGATTTGCCGTTCAATTTTCTATCTAACGGTGTAATTTTGTATGTAACGATGTCTAAAAAAAAAAAAAAAAAAAAGGTCAGCCAACCAAACCGAACCAAACTTAACCTGTTCGCCATTCAATTTCCTATCTAATGGTGTAATTTGTTTCGAGTTATCGATGTAAATGTTCCAACACTATAAACGCCCATATCTCAGTCAAATGTTAACCAATCTTCAATATTGATATAGTTTTAGATTCGCCGTTCAATTTTCTATCTAACGGTGTAATTTTGTATGTAACGATGTCTAAAAAAAAAAAAAAAAAAAAGGTCAGCCAACCAAACCGAACCAAACTTAACCTGTTCGCCATTCAATTTCCTATCTAATGGTGTAATTTGTTTCGAGTTATCGATGTAAATGTTCCAACATTATAAACGCTCATATCTCAGTCAAATGTTTACCAATCTTCAATATTGATATAGTTTTAGATTCGTTGTTCAATTTTCTATGTAACGGTGTAATTATTCTTAAATAAATCAACAAGTTTTTGAGAAATCGATGTAAACGTTCCAACATTATAAACGCTCATATCTCAGTCAAATGTTAACCAATCTTCAATATTGATATAGTTTTAGATTTGCCGTTCAATTTTCTATTTAACTGTGTAATTTTTTTAAATAAATCAACTAGTTTTTGAGAAATCGATGTAAACGTACCAACATTATAAACGCTCATATCTCATAAAAAAAAAAAAAAAGTTCATCTAACCTAACTGAACCAAACCTACCCTGTTCGCCATTCAATTTCCTATCTAATGGTGTAATTTGTTTCGAGTTATCGATGTAAATGTTCCAACATTATAAACGCTCATATCTCAGTCAAATGTTAACCAATCTTCAATATTGATATAGTTTTAGATTTGCCGTTCAATTTTCTATCTAACGGTGTAATTTTTATAAAATAAATTGACTAGTTTTTAAGTAATCGATGTAAACGTTCCAACATTATAAACGCTCATATCTCAGTCAAATGTTAACCAATCTTAAATATTGATATAGTTTTAGATTCGCCGTTCAATTTTCTATCTAACGGTGTAATTTTTATAAAATAAATCGACTAGTTTTTGAGAAATCGATGTAAACGTTCCAACACTATAAACGCCCATATCTCAGTCAAATGTTAACCAATCTTCAATATTGATATAGTTTTAGATTCGCCGTTCAATTTTCTATCTAACGGTGTAATTATTCTTAAATAAATCGACTAGTTTTTGAGAAATCGATGTAAACGTACCAACATTATAAACGCTCATATCTCAGTCAAATGTGAACCAATCTTCAATATTGATATAGTTTAAGATTCACCGTTCAATTTTCTATCTAACTGTGTAATTTTTTTAAATAAATCAACTAGTTTTTGAGAAATCGATGTAAACGTACCAACATTATAAACGCTCATATCTCAGTCAAATGTTAACCAATCTTCAATATTGATATAGTTTTAGATTCGCCGTTCAATTTTCTATTTAAGGGTGTAATTTTTTTAAAATAAATCGACTAGTTTTTGAGAAATCGATGTAAACGTTCCAACATTATAAACGCTCATATCTCATTAAAAAAAAAAAAAAAAAAAAGTTCACCTAACCTAACCGAACCAAATCTACCCTGTTCGCCATTCAATTTCCTATCTAATGGTGTAATTTGTTTCGAGTTATCGATGTAAATGTTCCAACATTATAAACGCTCATATCTCAGTCAAATGTTAACCAATCTTCAATATTGATATAGTTTTAGATTTGCCGTTCAATTTTCTATTTAACTGTGTAATTTTTTTTAATAAATCAACTAGTTTTTGAGAAATCGATGTAAACGTTCCAACATTATAAACGCTCATATCTCATAAAAAAAACAAAAAAAAAAAGTTCACCTAACCTAACCGAACCAAACCTACCCTGTTCGCCATTCAATTTCCTATCTGATGGTGTAATTTGTTTCGAGTTATCGATGTAAATGTTCCAACATTATAAACGCTCATATCTCAGTCAAATGTTAACCAATCTTCAATATTGATATAGTTTTAGATTCGCCGTTCAATTTTCTATTTAACGGTGTAATTTTTTTAAAATAAATCGACTAGTTTTTGAGAAATCGATGTAAACGTTCCAACATTATAAACACTCATATCTCAGTCAAATGTTAACCAATCTTCAATATTGATATAGTTTTAGATTTGCCGTTCAATTTTCTATCTAACTGTGTAATTTTTTTAAATAAATCAACTAGTTTTTGAGAAATCGATGTAAACGTACCAACATTATTAACGCTCATATCTCATAAAAAAAAATAAAAAAAAGTTCACCTTACCTAACCGAACCAAACCTACCCTGTTCGCCATTCAATTTCCTATCTAATGGTGTAATTTGTTTCGAGTTATCGATGTAAATGTTCCAACATTATAAACGCTCATATCTCAGTCAAATGTTAACCAATCTTCAATATTGATATAGTTTTAGATTCGCCGTTCAATTTTCTATGTAACGGTCTAATTTTTTTAAAATAAATTGACTAGTTTTTGAGAAATCGATGTAAACGTACCAACATTATAAACGCTCATATCTCATACAAAAAAAAAAAAAAAAGTTCACCTAACCTAACCGAACCAAACCTACCCTGTTCGCCATTCAATTTCCTATCTAATGGTGTAATTTGTTTCGAGTTATCGATGTAAATGTTCCAACATTATAAACGCTCATATCTCAGTCAAATGTTAACCAATCTTCAATATTGATATAGTTTTAGATTTGCCGTTCAATTTTCTATCTAACTGTGTAATTTTTTTAAATAAATCAACTAGTTTTTGAGAAATCGATGTAAACGTACCAACATTATAAACGCTCATATCTCATACAAAAAAAAAAAAAAAAGTTCACCTAACCTAACCGAACCAAACCTACCCTGTTCGCCATTCAATTTCCTATCTAATGGTGTAATTTGTTTCGAGTTATCGATGTAAATGTTCCAACATTATAAACGCTCATATCTCAGTCAAATGTTAACCAATCTTCAATATTGATATAGTTTTAGATTTGCCGTTCAATTTTCTATCTAACGGTGTAATTATTCTTAAATAAATCGACTAGTTTTTGAGAAATCGATGTAAACGTTCCCACATTATAAACGCTCATATCTCAGTCAAATGTTAACCAATCTTCAATATTGATATAGTTTTAGATTCGCCGTTCAATTTTCTATCTAACTGTGTAATTTTTTTTAATAAATCAACTAGTTTTTGAGAAATCGATGTAAACGTACCAACATTATAAACGCTCATATCTCAGTCAAATGTTAACCAATCTTCAATATTGATATAGTTTTAGATTCGCCGTTCAATTTTCTATCTAACGGTGTAATTATTCTTAAATAAATCGACTAGTTTTGAGAAATCGATGTAAACGTTCCAACATTATAAACGCTCATATCTCATTAAAAAAAAAAAAAAAAAAAAGTTCACCTAACCTAACCGAACCAAATCTACCCTGTTCGCCATTCAATTTCCTATCTAATGGTGTAATTTGTTTCGAGTTATCGATGTAAATGTTCCAACATTATAAACGCTCATATCTCAGTCAAATGTTAACCAATCTTCAATATTGATATAGTTTTAGATTTGCCGTTCAATTTTCTATTTAACTGTGTAATTTTTTTAAATAAATCAACTAGTTTTTGAGAAATCGATGTAAACGTTCCAACATTATAAACGCTCATATCTCATAAAAAAAACAAAAAAAAAAAGTTCACCTAACCTAACCGAACCAAACCTACCCTGTTCGCCATTCAATTTCCTATCTGATGGTGTAATTTGTTTCGAGTTATCGATGTAAATGTTCCAACATTATAAACGCTCATATCTCAGTCAAATGTTAACCAATCTTCAATATTGATATAGTTTTAGATTCGCCGTTCAATTTTCTATCTAACGGTGTAATTATTCTTAAATAAATCGACTAGTTTTTGAGAAATCGATGTAAACGTACCAACATTATAAACGCTCATATCTCAGTCAAATGTGAACCAATCTTCAATATTGATATAGTTTAAGATTCACCGTTCAATTTTCTATCTAACTGTGTAATTTTTTTAAATAAATCAACTAGTTTTTGAGAAATCGATGTAAACGTACCAACATTATAAACGCTCATATCTCAGTCAAATGTTAACCAATCTTCAATATTGATATAGTTTTAGATTCGCCGTTCAATTTTCTATCTAACGGTGTAATTATTCTTAAATAAATCGACTAGTTTTTGAGAAATCGATGTAAACGTACCAACATTATAAACGCTCATATCTCAGTCAAATGTGAACCAATCTTCAATATTGATATAGTTTAAGATTCACCGTTCAATTTTCTATCTAACTGTGTAATTTTTTTAAATAAATCAACTAGTTTTTGAGAAATCGATGTAAACGTACCAACATTATAAACGCTCATATCTCAGTCAAATGTTAACCAATCTTCAATATTGATATAGTTTTAGATTCGCCGTTCAATTTTCTATTTAACGGTGTAATTTTTTTTAAATAAATCGACTAGTTTTTGAGAAATCGATGTAAACGTTCCAACATTATAAACACTCATATCTCAGTCAAATGTTAACCAATCTTCAATATTGATATAGTTTTAGATTTGCCGTTCAATTTTCTATCTAACTGTGTAATTTTTTTAAATAAATCAACTAGTTTTTGAGAAATCGATGTAAACGTACCAACATTATTAACGCTCATATCTCATAAAAAAAATAAAAAAAAGTTCACCTTACCTAACCGAACCAAACCTACCCTGTTCGCCATTCAATTTCCTATCTAATGGTGTAATTTGTTTCGAGTTATCGATGTAAATGTTCCAACATTATAAACGCTCATATCTCAGTCAAATGTTAACCAATCTTCAATATTGATATAGTTTTAGATTCGCCGTTCAATTTTCTATCTAACGGTGTAATTATTCTTAAATAAATCGACTAGTTTTTGAGAAATCGATGTAAACGTACCAACATTATAAACGCTCATATCTCATACAAAAAAAAAAAAAAAAGTTCACCTAACCTAACCGAACCAAACCTACCCTGTTCGCCATTCAATTTCCTATCTAATGGTGTAATTTGTTTCGAGTTATCGATGTAAATGTTCCAACATTATAAACGCTCATATCTCAGTCAAATGTTAACCAATCTTCAATATTGATATAGTTTTAGATTTGCCGTTCAATTTTCTATCTAACTGTGTAATTTTTTTAAATAAATCAACTAGTTTTTGAGAAATCGATGTAAACGTACCAACATTATAAACGCTCATATCTCATACAAAAAAAAAAAAAAAAGTTCACCTAACCTAACCGAACCAAACCTACCCTGTTCGCCATTCAATTTCCTATCTAATGGTGTAATTTGTTTCGAGTTATCGATGTAAATGTTCCAACATTATAAACGCTCATATCTCAGTCAAATGTTAACCAATCTTCAATATTGATATAGTTTTAGATTTGCCGTTCAATTTTCTATCTAACGCTGTAATTATTCTTAAATAAATCGACTAGTTTTTGAGAAATCGATGTAAACGTTCCAACATTATAAACGCTCATATCTCAGTCAAATGTTAACCAATCTTCAATATTGATATAGTTTTAGATTCGCCGTTCAATTTTCTATCTAACGGTGTAATTATTCTTAAATAAATCGACTAGTTTTTGAGAAATCGATGTAAACGTTCCAACATTATAAACACTCATATCTCAGTCAAATGTTAACCAATCTTCAATATTGATATAGTTTTAGATTTGCCGTTCAATTTTCTATCTAACTGTGTAATTTTTTTAAATAAATCAACTAGTTTTTGAGAAATCGATGTAAACGTACCAACATTATTAACGCTCATATCTCATAAAAAAAAATAAAAAAAAGTTCACCTTACCTAACCGAACCAAACCTACCCTGTTCGCCATTCAATTTCCTATCTAATGGTGTAATTTGTTTCGAGTTATCGATGTAAATGTTCCAACATTATAAACGCTCATATCTCAGTCAAATGTTAACCAATCTTCAATATTGATATAGTTTTAGATTTGCCGTTCAATTTTCTATTTAACTGTGTAATTTTTTTAAATAAATCAACTAGTTTTTGAGAAATCGATGTAAACGTACCAACATTATAAACGCTCATATCTCATAAAAAAAAAAAAAAAAAAAAGTTCACCTAACCCTACCGAACCAAACCTACCCTGTTTGCCATTCAATTTCCTATCTAATGGTGTAATTTGTTTCGAGTTATCGATGTAAATGTTCCAACATTATAAACGCTCATATCTCAGTCAAATGTTTACCAATCTTCAATATTGATATAGTTTTAGATTCGTTGTTCAATTTTCTATGTAACGGTGTAATTTTGTATGTAACGTTCGCCATTCAATTTCCTATCTAATGGTGTAATTTGTTTCGAGTTATCGATGTAAATGTTCCAACATTATAAACGCTCATATCTCAGTCAAATGTTAACCAATCTTCAATATTGATATAGTTTTAGATTTGCCGTTCAATTTTCTATCTAACGGTGTAATTTTGTATGTAACGATGTCTAAAAAAAAAAAAAAAAAAAAGGTCAGCCAACCAAACCGAACCAAACTTAACCTGTTCGCCATTCAATTTCCTATCTAATGGTGTAATTTGTTTCGAGTTATCGATGTAAATGTTCCAACACTATAAACGCCCATATCTCAGTCAAATGTTAACCAATCTTCAATATTGATATAGTTTTAGATTCGCCGTTCAATTTTCTATCTAACGGTGTAATTTTGTATGTAACGATGTCTAAAAAAAAAAAAAAAAAAAAGGTCAGCCAACCAAACCGAACCAAACTTAACCTGTTCGCCATTCAATTTCCTATCTAATGGTGTAATTTGTTTCGAGTTATCGATGTAAATGTTCCAACATTATAAACGCTCATATCTCAGTCAAATGTTTACCAATCTTCAATATTGATATAGTTTTAGATTCGTTGTTCAATTTTCTATGTAACGGTGTAATTATTCTTAAATAAATCAACAAGTTTTTGAGAAATCGATGTAAACGTTCCAACATTATAAACGCTCATATCTCAGTCAAATGTTAACCAATCTTCAATATTGATATAGTTTTAGATTTGCCGTTCAATTTTCTATTTAACTGTGTAATTTTTTTAATTAAATCAACTAGTTTTTGAGAAATCGATGTAAACGTACCAACATTATAAACGCTCATATCTCATAAAAAAAAAAAAAAAGTTCATCTAACCTAACTGAACCAAACCTACCCTGTTCGCCATTCAATTTCCTATCTAATGGTGTAATTTGTTTCGAGTTATCGATGTAAATGTTCCAACATTATAAACGCTCATATCTCAGTCAAATGTTAACCAATCTTCAATATTGATATAGTTTTAGATTTGCCGTTCAATTTTCTATCTAACGGTGTAATTTTTATAAAATAAATTGACTAGTTTTTAAGTAATCGATGTAAACGTTCCAACATTATAAACGCTCATATCTCAGTCAAATGTTAACCAATCTTAAATATTGATATAGTTTTAGATTCGCCGTTCAATTTTCTATCTAACGGTGTAATTTTTATAAAATAAATCGACTAGTTTTTGAGAAATCGATGTAAACGTTCCAACACTATAAACGCCCATATCTCAGTCAAATGTTAACCAATCTTCAATATTGATATAGTTTTAGATTCGCCGTTCAATTTTCTATCTAACGGTGTAATTATTCTTAAATAAATCGACTAGTTTTTGAGAAATCGATGTAAACGTACCAACATTATAAACGCTCATATCTCAGTCAAATGTGAACCAATCTTCAATATTGATATAGTTTAAGATTCACCGTTCAATTTTCTATCTAACTGTGTAATTTTTTTAAATAAATCAACTAGTTTTTGAGAAATCGATGTAAACGTACCAACATTATAAACGCTCATATCTCAGTCAAATGTTAACCAATCTTCAATATTGATATAGTTTTAGATTCGCCGTTCAATTTTCTATTTAAGGGTGTAATTTTTTTAAAATAAATCGACTAGTTTTTGAGAAATCGATGTAAACGTTCCAACATTATAAACGCTCATATCTCATTAAAAAAAAAAAAAAAAAAAAGTTCACCTAACCTAACCGAACCAAACCTACCCTGTTCGCCATTCAATTTCCTATCTAATGGTGTAATTTGTTTCGAGTTATCGATGTAAATGTTCCAACATTATAAACGCTCATATCTCAGTCAAATGTTAACCAATCTTCAATATTGATATAGTTTTAGATTTGCCGTTCAATTTTCTATTTAACTGTGTAATTTTTTTTAATAAATCAACTAGTTTTTGAGAAATCGATGTAAACGTTCCAACATTATAAACGCTCATATCTCATAAAAAAAACAAAAAAAAAAAGTTCACCTAACCTAACCGAACCAAACCTACCCTGTTCGCCATTCAATTTCCTATCTGATGGTGTAATTTGTTTCGAGTTATCGATGTAAATGTTCCAACATTATAAACGCTCATATCTCAGTCAAATGTTAACCAATCTTCAATATTGATATAGTTTTAGATTCGCCGTTCAATTTTCTATTTAACGGTGTAATTTTTTTAAAATAAATCGACTAGTTTTTGAGAAATCGATGTAAACGTTCCAACATTATAAACACTCATATCTCAGTCAAATGTTAACCAATCTTCAATATTGATATAGTTTTAGATTTGCCGTTCAATTTTCTATCTAACTGTGTAATTTTTTTAAATAAATCAACTAGTTTTTGAGAAATCGATGTAAACGTACCAACATTATTAACGCTCATATCTCATAAAAAAAAATAAAAAAAAGTTCACCTTACCTAACCGAACCAAACCTACCCTGTTCGCCATTCAATTTCCTATCTAATGGTGTAATTTGTTTCGAGTTATCGATGTAAATGTTCCAACATTATAAACGCTCATATCTCAGTCAAATGTTAACCAATCTTCAATATTGATATAGTTTTAGATTCGCCGTTCAATTTTCTATGTAACGGTCTAATTTTTTTAAAATAAATTGACTAGTTTTTGAGAAATCGATGTAAACGTACCAACATTATAAACGCTCATATCTCATACAAAAAAAAAAAAAAAAGTTCACCTAACCTAACCGAACCAAACCTACCCTGTTCGCCATTCAATTTCCTATCTAATGGTGTAATTTGTTTCGAGTTATCGATGTAAATGTTCCAACATTATAAACGCTCATATCTCAGTCAAATGTTAACCAATCTTCAATATTGATATAGTTTTAGATTTGCCGTTCAATTTTCTATCTAACTGTGTAATTTTTTTAAATAAATCAACTAGTTTTTGAGAAATCGATGTAAACGTACCAACATTATAAACGCTCATATCTCATACAAAAAAAAAAAAAAAAGTTCACCTAACCTAACCGAACCAAACCTACCCTGTTCGCCATTCAATTTCCTATCTAATGGTGTAATTTGTTTCGAGTTATCGATGTAAATGTTCCAACATTATAAACGCTCATATCTCAGTCAAATGTTAACCAATCTTCAATATTGATATAGTTTTAGATTTGCCGTTCAATTTTCTATCTAACGGTGTAATTATTCTTAAATAAATCGACTAGTTTTTGAGAAATCGATGTAAACGTTCCAACATTATAAACGCTCATATCTCAGTCAAATGTTAACCAATCTTCAATATTGATATAGTTTTAGATTCGCCGTTCAATTTTCTATCTAACTGTGTAATTTTTTTTAATAAATCAACTAGTTTTTGAGAAATCGATGTAAACGTACCAACATTATAAACGCTCATATCTCAGTCAAATGTTAACCAATCTTCAATATTGATATAGTTTTAGATTCGCCGTTCAATTTTCTATCTAACGGTGTAATTATTCTTAAATAAATCGACTAGTTTTGAGAAATCGATGTAAACGTTCCAACATTATAAACGCTCATATCTCATTAAAAAAAAAAAAAAAAAAAAGTTCACCTAACCTAACCGAACCAAATCTACCCTGTTCGCCATTCAATTTCCTATCTAATGGTGTAATTTGTTTCGAGTTATCGATGTAAATGTTCCAACATTATAAACGCTCATATCTCAGTCAAATGTTAACCAATCTTCAATATTGATATAGTTTTAGATTTGCCGTTCAATTTTCTATTTAACTGTGTAATTTTTTTAAATAAATCAACTAGTTTTTGAGAAATCGATGTAAACGTTCCAACATTATAAACGCTCATATCTCATAAAAAAAACAAAAAAAAAAAGTTCACCTAACCTAACCGAACCAAACCTACCCTGTTCGCCATTCAATTTCCTATCTGATGGTGTAATTTGTTTCGAGTTATCGATGTAAATGTTCCAACATTATAAACGCTCATATCTCAGTCAAATGTTAACCAATCTTCAATATTGATATAGTTTTAGATTCGCCGTTCAATTTTCTATCTAACGGTGTAATTATTCTTAAATAAATCGACTAGTTTTTGAGAAATCGATGTAAACGTACCAACATTATAAACGCTCATATCTCAGTCAAATGTGAACCAATCTTCAATATTGATATAGTTTAAGATTCACCGTTCAATTTTCTATCTAACTGTGTAATTTTTTTAAATAAATCAACTAGTTTTTGAGAAATCGATGTAAACGTACCAACATTATAAACGCTCATATCTCAGTCAAATGTTAACCAATCTTCAATATTGATATAGTTTTAGATTCGCCGTTCAATTTTCTATCTAACGGTGTAATTATTCTTAAATAAATCGACTAGTTTTTGAGAAATCGATGTAAACGTACCAACATTATAAACGCTCATATCTCAGTCAAATGTGAACCAATCTTCAATATTGATATAGTTTAAGATTCACCGTTCAATTTTCTATCTAACTGTGTAATTTTTTTAAATAAATCAACTAGTTTTTGAGAAATCGATGTAAACGTACCAACATTATAAACGCTCATATCTCAGTCAAATGTTAACCAATCTTCAATATTGATATAGTTTTAGATTCGCCGTTCAATTTTCTATGTAACGTTGTAATTTTTTTTAAATCAATCGACTAGTTTTTGAGTAATCGATGTAAACGTTCCAACATTTTAAACGCTCATATCTCAGACAAATGTTCACCAATCTTCAATATTGATATAGTTTTAGATTTGCCGTTCAATTTTCTATCTAACTGTGTAATTTTTTTAAATAAATCAACTAGTTTTTGAGAAATCGATGTAAACGTACCAACATTATTAACGCTCATATCTCATAAAAAAAATAAAAAAAAGTTCACCTTACCTAACCGAACCAAACCTACCCTGTTCGCCATTCAATTTCCTATCTAATGGTGTAATTTGTTTCGAGTTATCGATGTAAATGTTCCAACATTATAAACGCTCATATCTCAGTCAAATGTTAACCAATCTTCAATATTGATATAGTTTTAGATTCGCCGTTCAATTTTCTATCTAACGGTGTAATTATTCTTAAATAAATCGACTAGTTTTTGAGAAATCGATGTAAACGTACCAACATTATAAACGCTCATATCTCATACAAAAAAAAAAAAAAAAGTTCACCTAACCTAACCGAACCAAACCTACCCTGTTCGCCATTCAATTTCCTATCTAATGGTGTAATTTGTTTCGAGTTATCGATGTAAATGTTCCAACATTATAAACGCTCATATCTCAGTCAAATGTTAACCAATCTTCAATATTGATATAGTTTTAGATTTGCCGTTCAATTTTCTATCTAACTGTGTAATTTTTTTAAATAAATCAACTAGTTTTTGAGAAATCGATGTAAACGTACCAACATTATAAACGCTCATATCTCATACAAAAAAAAAAAAAAAAGTTCACCTAACCTAACCGAACCAAACCTACCCTGTTCGCCATTCAATTTCCTATCTAATGGTGTAATTTGTTTCGAGTTATCGATGTAAATGTTCCAACATTATAAACGCTCATATCTCAGTCAAATGTTAACCAATCTTCAATATTGATATAGTTTTAGATTTGCCGTTCAATTTTCTATCTAACGCTGTAATTATTCTTAAATAAATCGACTAGTTTTTGAGAAATCGATGTAAACGTTCCAACATTATAAACGCTCATATCTCAGTCAAATGTTAACCAATCTTCAATATTGATATAGTTTTAGATTCGCCGTTCAATTTTCTATCTAACGGTGTAATTATTCTTAAATAAATCGACTAGTTTTTGAGAAATCGATGTAAACGTTCCAACATTATAAACACTCATATCTCAGTCAAATGTTAACCAATCTTCAATATTGATATAGTTTTAGATTTGCCGTTCAATTTTCTATCTAACTGTGTAATTTTTTTAAATAAATCAACTAGTTTTTGAGAAATCGATGTAAACGTACCAACATTATTAACGCTCATATCTCATAAAAAAAAATAAAAAAAAGTTCACCTTACCTAACCGAACCAAACCTACCCTGTTCGCCATTCAATTTCCTATCTAATGGTGTAATTTGTTTCGAGTTATCGATGTAAATGTTCCAACATTATAAACGCTCATATCTCAGTCAAATGTTAACCAATCTTCAATATTGATATAGTTTTAGATTTGCCGTTCAATTTTCTATTTAACTGTGTAATTTTTTTAAATAAATCAACTAGTTTTTGAGAAATCGATGTAAACGTACCAACATTATAAACGCTCATATCTCATAAAAAAAAAAAAAAAAAAAAGTTCACCTAACCCTACCGAACCAAACCTACCCTGTTTGCCATTCAATTTCCTATCTAATGGTGTAATTTGTTTCGAGTTATCGATGTAAATGTTCCAACATTATAAACGCTCATATCTCAGTCAAATGTTTACCAATCTTCAATATTGATATAGTTTTAGATTCGTTGTTCAATTTTCTATGTAACGGTGTAATTATTCTTAAATAAATCAACAAGTTTTTGAGAAATCGATGTAAACGTTCCAACATTATAAACGCTCATATCTCAGTCAAATGTTAACCAATCTTCAATATTGATATAGTTTTAGATTTGCCGTTCAATTTTCTATTTAACTGTGTAATTTTTTTAAATAAATCAACTAGTTTTTGAGAAATCGATGTAAACGTACCAACATTATAAACGCTCATATCTCATAAAAAAAAAAAAAAAAAAAAGTTCACCTAACCCTACCGAACCAAACCTACCCTGTTCGCCATTCAATTTCCTATCTAATGGTGTAATTTGTTTCGAGTTATCGATGTAAATGTTCCAACATTATAAACGCTCATATCTCAGTCAAATGTTTACCAATCTTCAATATTGATATAGTTTTAGATTCGTTGTTCAATTTTCTATGTAACGGTGTAATTATTCTTAAATAAATCAACAAGTTTTTGAGAAATCGATGTAAACGTTCCAACATTATAAACGCTCATATCTCAGTCAAATGTTAACCAATCTTCAATATTGATATAGTTTTAGATTTGCCGTTCAATTTTCTATTTAACTGTGTAATTTTTTTAAATAAATCAACTAGTTTTTGAGAAATCGATGTAAACGTACCAACATTATAAACGCTCATATCTCATAAAAAAAAAAAAAAAGTTCATCTAACCTAACTGAACCAAACCTACCCTGTTCGCCATTCAATTTCCTATCTAATGGTGTAATTTGTTTCGAGTTATCGATGTAAATGTTCCAACATTATAAACGCTCATATCTCAGTCAAATGTTAACCAATCTTCAATATTGATATAGTTTTAGATTCGCCGTTCAATTTTCTATTTAACGGTGTAATTTTTTTTAAATAAATCGACTAGTTTTTGAGAAATCGATGTAAACGTTCCAACATTATAAACACTCATATCTCAGTCAAATGTTAACCAATCTTCAATATTGATACAGTTTTAGATTTGCCGTTCAATTTTCTATTTAACTGTGTAATTTTTTTAAATAAATCAACTAGTTTTTGAGAAATCGATGTAAACGTACCAACATTATAAACGCTCATGTCTCAGTCAAATGTTAACCAATCTTCAATATTGATATAGTTTTAGATTCGTTGTTCAATTTTCTATGTAACGGTGTAATTATTCTTAAATAAATCAACAAGTTTTTGAGAAATCGATGTAAACGTTCCAACATTATAAACGCTCATATCTCAGTCAAATGTTAACCAATCTTCAATATTGATATAGTTTAAGATTCACCGTTCAATTTTCTATCTAACTGTGTAATTTTTTTTAATAAATCAACTAGTTTTTGAGAAATCGATGTAAACGTACCAACATTATAAACGCTCATATCTCATAAAAAAAAAAAAAAAAAAAAGTTCACCTAACCCTACCGAACCAAACCTACCCTGTTCGCCATTCAATTTCCTATCTAATGGTGTAATTTGTTTCGAGTTATCGATGTAAATGTTCCAACATTATAAACGCTCATATCTCAGTCAAATGTTAACCAATCTTCAATATTGATATAGTTTTAGATTCGTTGTTCAATTTTCTATGTAACGGTGTAATTATTCTTAAATAAATCAACAAGTTTTTGAGAAATCGATGTAAACGTTCCAACATTATAAACGCTCATATCTCAGTCAAATGTTAACCAATCTTCAATATTGATATAGTTTTAGATTTGCCGTTCAATTTTCTATTTAACTGTGTAATTTTTTTAAATAAATCAACTAGTTTTTGAGAAATCGATGTAAACGTACCAACATTATAAACGCTCATATCTCATAAAAAAAAAAAAAAAGTTCATCTAACCTAACTGAACCAAACCTACCCTGTTCGCCATTCAATTTCCTATCTAATGGTGTAATTTGTTTCGAGTTATCGATGTAAATGTTCCAACATTATAAACGCTCATATCTCAGTCAAATGTTAACCAATCTTCAATATTGATATAGTTTTAGATTTGCCGTTCAATTTTCTATTTCACTGTGTAATTTTTTTAAATAAATCAACTAGTTTTTGAGAAATCGATGTAAACGTACCAACATTATAAACGCTCATGTCTCAGTCAAATGTTAACCAATCTTCAATATTGATATAGTTTTAGATTTGCCGTTCAATTTTCTATTTAACTGTGTAATTTTTTTAAATAAATCAACTAGTTTTTGAGAAATCGATGTAAACGTACCAACATTATAAACGCTCATGTCTCAGTCAAATGTTAACCAATCTTCAATATTGATATAGTTTTAGATTCGTTGTTCAATTTTCTATGTAACGGTGTAATTATTCTTAAATAAATCAACAAGTTTTTGAGAAATCGATGTAAACGTTCCAACATTATAAACGCTCATATCTCAGTCAAATGTTAACCAATCTTCAATATTGATATAGTTTAAGATTCACCGTTCAATTTTCTATCTAACTGTGTAATTTTTTTTAATAAATCAACTAGTTTTTGAGAAATCGATGTAAACGTACCAACATTATAAACGCTCATATCTCATAAAAAAAAAAAAAAAAAAAAAGTTCACCTAACCCTACCGAACCAAACCTACCCTGTTCGCCATTCAATTTCCTATCTAATGGTGTAATTTGTTTCGAGTTATCGATGTAAATGTTCCAACATTATAAACGCTCATATCTCAGTCAAATGTTTACCAATCTTCAATATTGATATAGTTTTAGATTCGTTGTTCAATTTTCTATGTAACGGTGTAATTATTCTTAAATAAATCAACAAGTTTTTGAGAAATCGATGTAAACGTTCCAACATTATAAACGCTCATATCTCAGTCAAATGTTAACCAATCTTCAATATTGATATAGTTTTAGATTTGCCGTTCAATTTTCTATTTAACTGTGTAATTTTTTTAAATAAATCAACTAGTTTTTGAGAAATCGATGTAAACGTACCAACATTATAAACGCTCATATCTCATAAAAAAAAAAAAAAAGTTCATCTAACCTAACTGAACCAAACCTACCCTGTTCGCCATTCAATTTCCTATCTAATGGTGTAATTTGTTTCGAGTTATCGATGTAAATGTTCCAACATTATAAACGCTCATATCTCAGTCAAATGTTAACCAATCTTCAATATTGATATAGTTTAAGATTCACCGTTCAATTTTCTATCTAACTGTGTAATTTTTTTTAATAAATCAACTAGTTTTTGAGAAATCGATGTAAACGTACCAACATTATAAACGCTCATATCTCATAAAAAAAAAAAAAAAAAAAAGTTCACCTAACCCTACCGAACCAAACCTACCCTGTTCGCCATTCAATTTCCTATCTAATGGTGTAATTTGTTTCGAGTTATCGATGTAAATGTTCCAACATTATAAACGCTCATATCTCAGTCAAATGTTTACCAATCTTCAATATTGATATAGTTTTAGATTCGTTGTTCAATTTTCTATGTAACGGTGTAATTATTCTTAAATAAATCAACAAGTTTTTGAGAAATCGATGTAAACGTTCCAACATTATAAACGCTCATATCTCAGTCAAATGTTAACCAATCTTCAATATTGATATAGTTTTAGATTTGCCGTTCAATTTTCTATTTAACTGTGTAATTTTTTTAAATAAATCAACTAGTTTTTGAGAAATCGATGTAAACGTACCAACATTATAAACGCTCATATCTCATAAAAAAAAAAAAAAAGTTCATCTAACCTAACTGAACCAAACCTACCCTGTTCGCCATTCAATTTCCTATCTAATGGTGTAATTTGTTTCGAGTTATCGATGTAAATGTTCCAACATTATAAACGCTCATATCTCAGTCAAATGTTAACCAATCTTCAATATTGATATAGTTTTAGATTTGCCGTTCAATTTTCTATTTCACTGTGTAATTTTTTTAAATAAATCAACTAGTTTTTGAGAAATCGATGTAAACGTACCAACATTATAAACGCTCATGTCTCAGTCAAATGTTAACCAATCTTCAATATTGATATAGTTTTAGATTTGCCGTTCAATTTTCTATTTAACTGTGTAATTTTTTTAAATAAATCAACTAGTTTTTGAGAAATCGATGTAAACGTACCAACATTATAAACGCTCATGTCTCAGTCAAATGTTAACCAATCTTCAATATTGATATAGTTTTAGATTCGTTGTTCAATTTTCTATGTAACGGTGTAATTATTCTTAAATAAATCAACAAGTTTTTGAGAAATCGATGTAAACGTTTCAACATTATAAACGCTCATATCTCAGTTAAATGTTAACCAATCTTCAATATTGATATAGTTTAAGATTCACCGTTCAATTTTCTATCTAACTGTGTAATTTTTTTTAATAAATCAACTAGTTTTTGAGAAATCGATGTAAACGTACCAACATTATAAACGCTCATATCTCATAAAAAAAAAAAAAAAAAAAAGTTCACCTAACCCTACCGAACCAAACCTACCCTGTTCGCCATTCAATTTCCTATCTAATGGTGTAATTTGTTTCGAGTTATCGATGTAAATGTTCCAACATTATAAACGCTCATATCTCAGTCAAATGTTTACCAATCTTCAATATTGATATAGTTTTAGATTCGTTGTTCAATTTTCTATGTAACGGTGTAATTATTCTTAAATAAATCAACAAGTTTTTGAGAAATCGATGTAAACGTTCCAACATTATAAACGCTCATATCTCAGTCAAATGTTAACCAATCTTCAATATTGATATAGTTTTAGATTTGCCGTTCAATTTTCTATTTAACTGTGTAATTTTTTTAAATAAATCAACTAGTTTTTGAGAAATCGATGTAAACGTACCAACATTATAAACGCTCATATCTCATAAAAAAAAAAAAAAAGTTCATCTAACCTAACTGAACCAAACCTACCCTGTTCGCCATTCAATTTCCTATCTAATGGTGTAATTTGTTTCGAGTTATCGATGTAAATGTTCCAACATTATAAACGCTCATATCTCAGTCAAATGTTAACCAATCTTCAATATTGATATAGTTTTAGATTCGCCGTTCAATTTTCTATTTAACGGTGTAATTTTTTTTAAATAAATCGACTAGTTTTTGAGAAATCGATGTAAACGTTCCAACATTATATACACTCATATCTCAGTCAAATGTTAACCAATCTTCAATATTGATATAGTTTTAGATTTGCCGTTCAATTTTCTATCTAACTGTGTAATTTTTTTAAATAAATCAACTAGTTTTTGAGAAATCGATGTAAACGTACCAACATTATTAACGCTCATATCTCATAAAAAAAAATAAAAAAAAGTTCACCTTACCTAACCGAACCAAACCTACCCTGTTCGCCATTCAATTTCCTATCTAATGGTGTAATTTGTTTCGAGTTATCGATGTAAATGTTCCAACATTATAAACACTCATATCTCAGTCAAATGTTAACCAATCTTCAATATTGATATAGTTTTAGATTTGCCGTTCAATTTTCTATCTAACTGTGTAATTTTTTTAAATAAATCAACTAGTTTTTGAGAAATCGATGTAAACGTACCAACATTATTAACGCTCATATCTCATAAAAAAAAATAAAAAAAGTTCACCTTACCTAACCGAACCAAACCTACCCTGTTCGCCATTCAATTTCCTATCTAATGGTGTAATTTGTTTCGAGTTATCGATGTAAATGTTCCAACATTATAAACGCTCATATCTCAGTCAAATGTTAACCAATCTTCAATATTGATATAGTTTTAGATTCGCCGTTCAATTTTCTATTTAACGGTGTAATTTTTTTTAAATAAATCGACTAGTTTTTGAGAAATCGATGTAAACGTTCCAACATTATAAACACTCATATCTCAGTCAAATGTTAACCAATCTTCAATATTGATATAGTTTTAGATTTGCCGTTCAATTTTCTATTTAACTGTGTAATTTTTTTAAATAAATCAACTAGTTTTTGAGAAATCGATGTAAACGTACCAACATTATAAACGCTCATGTCTCAGTCAAATGTTAACCAATCTTCAATATTGATATAGTTTTAGATTCGTTGTTCAATTTTCTATGTAACGGTGTAATTATTCTTAAATAAATCAACAAGTTTTTGAGAAATCGATGTAAACGTTCCAACATTATAAACGCTCATATCTCAGTCAAATGTTAACCAATCTTCAATATTGATATAGTTTAAGATTCACCGTTCAATTTTCTATCTAACTGTGTAATTTTTTTTAATAAATCAACTAGTTTTTGAGAAATCGATGTAAACGTACCAACATTATAAACGCTCATATCTCAGTCAAATGTTAACCAATCTTCAATATTGATATAGTTTAAGATTCACCGTTCAATTTTCTATCTAACTGTGTAATTTTTTTTAATAAATCAACTAGTTTTTGAGAAATCGATGTAAACGTACCAACATTATAAACGCTCATATCTCATAAAAAAAAAAAAAAAAAAAAGTACACCTAACCCTACCGAACCAAACCTACCCTGTTCGCCATTCAATTTCCTATCTAATGGTGTAATTTGTTTCGAGTTATCGATGTAAATGTTCCAACATTATAAACGCTCATATCTCAGTCAAATGTTTACCAATCTTCAATATTGATATAGTTTTAGATTCGTTGTTCAATTTTCTATGTAACGGTGTAATTATTCTTAAATAAATCAACAAGTTTTTGAGAAATCGATGTAAACGTTCCAACATTATAAACGCTCATATCTCAGTCAAATGTTAACCAATCTTCAATATTGATATAGTTTTAGATTTGCCGTTCAATTTTCTATTTAACTGTGTAATTTTTTTAAATAAATCAACTAGTTTTTGAGAAATCGATGTAAACGTACCAACATTATAAACGCTCATATCTCATAAAAAAAAAAAAAAAGTTCATCTAACCTAACTGAACCAAACCTACCCTGTTCGCCATTCAATTTCCTATCTAATGGTGTAATTTGTTTCGAGTTATCGATGTAAATGTTCCAACATTATAAACGCTCATATCTCAGTCAAATGTTAACCAATCTTCAATATTGATATAGTTTTAGATTCGCCGTTCAATTTTCTATTTAACAGTGTAATTTTTTTTAAATAAATCGACTAGTTTTTGAGAAATCGATGTAAACGTTCCAACATTATAAACACTCATATCTCAGTCAAATGTTAACCAATCTTCAATATTGATATAGTTTTAGATTTGCCGTTCAATTTTCTATTTAACTGTGTAATTTTTTTAAATAAATCAACTAGTTTTTGAGAAATCGATGTAAACGTTCCAACATTATAAACGCTCATGTCTCAGTCAAATGTTAACCAATCTTCAATATTGATATAGTTTTAGATTCGTTGTTCAATTTTCTATGTAACGGTGTAATTATTCTTAAATAAATCAACAAGTTTTTGAGAAATCGATGTAAACGTTCCAACATTATAAACGCTCATATCTCAGTCAAATGTTAACCAATCTTCAATATTGATATAGTTTTAGATTTGCCGTTCAATTTTCTATTTAACTGTGTAATTTTTTTAAATAAATCAACTAGTTTTTGAGAAATCGATGTAAACGTACCAACATTATAAACGCTCATGTCTCAGTCAAATGTTAACCAATCTTCAATATTGATATAGTTTTAGATTTGCCGTTCAATTTTCTATTTAACTGTGTAATTTTTTTAAATAAATCAACTAGTTTTTGAGAAATCGATGTAAACGTACCAACATTATAAACGCTCATGTCTCAGTCAAATGTTAACCAATCTTCAATATTGATATAGTTTTAGATTCGCCGTTCAATTTTCTATTTAACGGTGTAATTTTTTTTAAATAAATCGACTAGTTTTTGAGAAATCGATGTAAACGTTCCAACATTATAAACACTCATATCTCAGTCAAATGTTAACCAATCTTCAATATTGATATAGTTTTAGATTTGCCGTTCAATTTTCTATTTAACTGTGTAATTTTTTTAAATAAATCAACTAGTTTTTGAGAAATCGATGTAAACGTACCAACATTATAAACGCTCATGTCTCAGTCAAATGTTAACCAATCTTCAATATTGATATAGTTTTAGATTCGTTGTTCAATTTTCTATGTAACGGTGTAATTATTCTTAAATAAATCAACAAGTTTTTGAGAAATCGATGTAAACGTTCCAACATTATAAACGCTCATATCTCAGTCAAATGTTAACCAATCTTCAATATTGATATAGTTTAAGATTCACCGTTCAATTTTCTATCTAACTGTGTAATTTTTTTTAATAAATCAACTAGTTTTTGAGAAATCGATGTAAACGTACCAACATTATAAACGCTCATATCTCAGTCAAATGTTAACCAATCTTCAATATTGATATAGTTTAAGATTCACCGTTCAATTTTCTATCTAACTGTGTAATTTTTTTTAATAAATCAACTAGTTTTTGAGAAATCGATGTAAACGTACCAACATTATAAACGCTCATATCTCATAAAAAAAAAAAAAAAAAAAAGTTCACCTAACCCTACCGAACCAAACCTACCCTGTTCGCCATTCAATTTCCTATCTAATGGTGTAATTTGTTTCGAGTTATCGATGTAAATGTTCCAACATTATAAACGCTCATATCTCAGTCAAATGTTTACCAATCTTCAATATTGATATAGTTTTAGATTCGTTGTTCAATTTTCTATGTAACGGTGTAATTATTCTTAAATAAATCAACAAGTTTTTGAGAAATCGATGTAAACGTTCCAACATTATAAACGCTCATATCTCAGTCAAATGTTAACCAATCTTCAATATTGATATAGTTTTAGATTTGCCGTTCAATTTTCTATTTAACTGTGTAATTTTTTTAAATAAATCAACTAGTTTTTGAGAAATCGATGTAAACGTACCAACATTATAAACGCTCATATCTCATAAAAAAAAAAAAAAAAGTTCATCTAACCTAACTGAACCAAACCTACCCTGTTCGCCATTCAATTTCCTATCTAATGGTGTAATTTGTTTCGAGTTATCGATGTAAATGTTCCAACATTATAAACGCTCATATCTCAGTCAAATGTTAACCAATCTTCAATATTGATATAGTTTTAGATTCGCCGTTCAATTTTCTATTTAACAGTGTAATTTTTTTTAAATAAATCGACTAGTTTTTGAGAAATCGATGTAAACGTTCCAACATTATAAACACTCATATCTCAGTCAAATGTTAACCAATCTTCAATATTGATATAGTTTTAGATTTGCCGTTCAATTTTCTATTTAACTGTGTAATTTTTTTAAATAAATCAACTAGTTTTTGAGAAATCGATGTAAACGTACCAACATTATAAACGCTCATGTCTCAGTCAAATGTTAACCAATCTTCAATATTGATATAGTTTTAGATTCGTTGTTCAATTTTCTATGTAACGGTGTAATTATTCTTAAATAAATCAACAAGTTTTTGAGAAATCGATGTAAACGTTCCAACATTATAAACGCTCATATCTCAGTCAAATGTTAACCAATCTTCAATATTGATATAGTTTTAGATTTGCCGTTCAATTTTCTATTTAACTGTGTAATTTTTTTAAATAAATCAACTAGTTTTTGAGAAATCGATGTAAACGTACCAACATTATAAACGCTCATGTCTCAGTCAAATGTTAACCAATCTTCAATATTGATATAGTTTTAGATTCGTTGTTCAATTTTCTATGTAACGGTGTAATTATTCTTAAATAAATCAACAAGTTTTTGAGAAATCGATGTAAACGTTCCAACATTATAAACGCTCATATCTCAGTCAAATGTTAACCAATCTTCAATATTGATATAGTTTAAGATTCACCGTTCAATTTTCTATTTAACTGTGTAATTTTTTTAAATAAATCAACTAGTTTTTGAGAAATCGATGTAAACGTACCAACATTATAAACGCTCATGTCTCAGTCAAATGTTAACCAATCTTCAATATTGATATAGTTTTAGATTCGTTGTTCAATTTTCTATGTAACGGTGTAATTATTCTTAAATAAATCAACAAGTTTTTGAGAAATCGATGTAAACGTTCCAACATTATAAACGCTCATATCTCAGTCAAATGTTAACCAATCTTCAATATTGATATAGTTTAAGATTCACCGTTCAATTTTCTATCTAACTGTGTAATTTTTTTTAATAAATCAACTAGTTTTTGAGAAATCGATGTAAACGTACCAACATTATAAACGCTCATATCTCAGTCAAATGTTAACCAATCTTCAATATTGATATAGTTTAAGATTCACCGTTCAATTTTCTATCTAACTGTGTAATTTTTTTTAATAAATCAACTAGTTTTTGAGAAATCGATGTAAACGTACCAACATTATAAACGCTCATATCTCATAAAAAAAAAAAAAAAAAAAGTTCACCTAACCCTACCGAACCAAACCTACCCTGTTCGCCATTCAATTTCCTATCTAATGGTGTAATTTGTTTCGAGTTATCGATGTAAATGTTCCAACATTATAAACGCTCATATCTCAGTCAAATGTTTACCAATCTTCAATATTGATATAGTTTTAGATTCGTTGTTCAATTTTCTATGTAACGGTGTAATTATTCTTAAATAAATCAACAAGTTTTTGAGAAATCGATGTAAACGTTCCAACATTATAAACGCTCATATCTCAGTCAAATGTTAACCAATCTTCAATATTGATATAGTTTTAGATTTGCCGTTCAATTTTCTATTTAACTGTGTAATTTTTTTAAATAAATCAACTAGTTTTTGAGAAATCGATGTAAACGTACCAACATTATAAACGCTCATATCTCATAAAAAAAAAAAAAAAGTTCATCTAACCTAACTGAACCAAACCTACCCTGTTCGCCATTCAATTTCCTATCTAATGGTGTAATTTGTTTCGAGTTATCGATGTAAATGTTCCAACATTATAAACGCTCATATCTCAGTCAAATGTTAACCAATCTTCAATATTGATATAGTTTTAGATTCGCCGTTCAATTTTCTATTTAACAGTGTAATTTTTTTTAAATAAATCGACTAGTTTTTGAGAAATCGATGTAAACGTTCCAACATTATAAACACTCATATCTCAGTCAAATGTTAACCAATCTTCAATATTGATATAGTTTTAGATTTGCCGTTCAATTTTCTATTTAACTGTGTAATTTTTTTAAATAAATCAACTAGTTTTTGAGAAAGCGATGTAAACGTACCAACATTATAAACGCTCATGTCTCAGTCAAATGTTAACCAATCTTCAATATTGATATAGTTTAAGATTCACCGTTCAATTTTCTATCTAACTGTGTAATTTTTTTTAATAAATCAACTAGTTTTTGAGAAATCGATGTAAACGTACCAACATTATAAACGCTCATATCTCATAAAAAAAAAAAAAAAAAAAAGTTCACCTAACCCTACCGAACCAAACCTACCCTGTTCGCCATTCAATTTCCTATCTAATGGTGTAATTTGTTTCGAGTTATCGATGTAAATGTTCCAACATTATAAACGCTCATATCTCAGTCAAATGTTTACCAATCTTCAATATTGATATAGTTTTAGATTCGTTGTTCAATTTTCTATGTAACGGTGTAATTATTCTTAAATAAATCAACAAGTTTTTGAGAAATCGATGTAAACGTACCAACATTATTAACGCTCATATCTCATAAAAAAAAATAAAAAAAAGTTCACCTTACCTAACCGAACCAAACCTACCCTGTTCGCCATTCAATTTCCTATCTAATGGTGTAATTTGTTTCGAGTTATCGATGTAAATGTTCCAACATTATAAACGCTCATATCTCAGTCAAATGTTAACCAATCTTCAATATTGATATAGTTTAAGATTCACCGTTCAATTTTCTATCTAACTGTGTAATTTTTTTTAATAAATCAACTAGTTTTTGAGAAATCGATGTAAACGTACCAACATTATAAACGCTCATATCTCAAAAAAAAAAAAAAAAAAAAAAGTTCACCTAACCCTACCGAACCAAACCTACCCTGTTCGCCATTCAATTTCCTATCTAATGGTGTAATTTGTTTCGAGTTATCGATGTAAACGTTCCAACATTATAAACGCTCATATCTCAGTCAAATGTGAACCAATCTTCAATATTGATATAGTTTAAGATTCACCGTTCAATTTTCTATTTAACGGTGTAATTTTTTTTAAATAAATCGACTAGTTTTTGAGAAATCGATGTAAACGTTCCAACATTATAAACACTCATATCTCAGTCAAATGTTAACCAATCTTCAATATTGATATAGTTTTAGATTTGCCGTTCAATTTTCTATCTAACTGTGTAATTTTTTTAAATAAATCAACTAGTTTTTGAGAAATCGATGTAAACGTACCAACATTATTAACGCTCATATCTCATAAAAAAAAATAAAAAAAAGTTCACCTTACCTAACCGAACCAAACCTACCCTGTTCGCCATTCAATTTCCTATCTAATGGTGTAATTTGTTTCGAGTTATCGATGTAAATGTTCCAACATTATAAACGCTCATATCTCAGTCAAATGTTAACCAATCTTCAATATTGATATAGTTTTAGATTCGCCGTTCAATTTTCTATGTAACGGTCTAATTTTTTTAAAATAAATTGACTAGTTTTTGAGAAATCGATGTAAACGTTCCAACATTATAAACGCTCATATCTCAGTCAAATGTGAACCAATCTTCAATATTGATATAGTTTAAGATTCACCGTTCAATTTTCTATCTAACTGTGTAATTTTTTTAAATAAATCAACTAGTTTTTGAGAAATCGATGTAAACGTACCAACATTATAAACGCTCATATCTCAGTCAAATGTTAACCAATCTTCAATATTGATATAGTTTTAGATTCGCCGTTCAATTTTCTATTTAAGGGTGTAATTTTTTTAAAATAAATCGACTAGTTTTTGAGAAATCGATGTAAACGTTCCAACATTATAAACGCTCATATCTCATTAAAAAAAAAAAAAAAAAAAAGTTCACCTAACCTAACCGAACCAAATCTACCCTGTTCGCCATTCAATTTCCTATCTAATGGTGTAATTTGTTTCGAGTTATCGATGTAAATGTTCCAACATTATAAACGCTCATATCTCAAAAAAAAAAAAAAAAAAAAAAGTTCACCTAACCCTACCGAACCAAACCTACCCTGTTCGCCATTCAATTTCCTATCTAATGGTGTAATTTGTTTCGAGTTATCGATGTAAATGTTCCAACATTATAAACGCTCATATCTCAGTCAAATGTTTACCAATCTTCAATATTGATATAGTTTTAGATTCGTTGTTCAATTTTCTATGTAACGGTGTAATTATTCTTAAATAAATCAACAAGTTTTTGAGAAATCGATGTAAACGTTCCAACATTATAAACGCTCATATCTCAGTCAAATGTTAACCAATCTTCAATATTGATATAGTTTTAGATTTGCCGTTCAATTTTCTATTTAACTGTGTAATTTTTTTAAATAAATCAACTAGTTTTTGAGAAATCGATGTAAACGTACCAACATTATAAACGCTCATGTCTCAGTCAAATGTTAACCAATCTTCAATATTGATATAGTTTTAGATTCGTTGTTCAATTTTCTATGTAACGGTGTAATTATTCTTAAATAAATCAACAAGTTTTTGAGAAATCGATGTAAACGTTCCAACATTATAAACGCTCATATCTCAGTCAAATGTTAACCAATCTTCAATATTGATATAGTTTAAGATTCACCGTTCAATTTTCTATCTAACTGTGTAATTTTTTTTAATAAATCAACTAGTTTTTGAGAAATCGATGTAAACGTACCAACATTATAAACGCTCATATCTCATAAAAAAAAAAAAAAAAAAGTTCACCTAACCCTACCGAACCAAACCTACCCTGTTCGCCATTCAATTTCCTATCTAATGGTGTAATTTGTTTCGAGTTATCGATGTAAATGTTCCAACATTATAAACGCTCATATCTCAGTCAAATGTTTACCAATCTTCAATATTGATATAGTTTTAGATTCGTTGTTCAATTTTCTATGTAACGGTGTAATTATTCTTAAATAAATCAACAAGTTTTTGAGAAATCGATGTAAACGTTCCAACATTATAAACGCTCATATCTCAGTCAAATGTTAACCAATCTTCAATATTGATATAGTTTTAGATTTGCCGTTCAATTTTCTATTTAACTGTGTAATTTTTTTAAATAAATCAACTAGTTTTTGAGAAATCGATGTAAACGTACCAACATTATAAACGCTCATATCTCATAAAAAAAAAAAAAAGTTCATCTAACCTAACTGAACCAAACCTACCCTGTTCGCCATTCAATTTCCTATCTAATGGTGTAATTTGTTTCGAGTTATCGATGTAAATGTTCCAACATTATAAACGCTCATATCTCAGTCAAATGTTAACCAATCTTCAATATTGATATAGTTTTAGATTCGCCGTTCAATTTTCTATTTAACGGTGTAATTTTTTTTAAATAAATCGACTAGTTTTTGAGAAATCGATGTAAACGTTCCAACATTATAAACACTCATATCTCAGTCAAATGTTAACCAATCTTCAATATTGATATAGTTTTAGATTTGCCGTTCAATTTTCTATCTAACTGTGTAATTTTTTTAAATAAATCAACTAGTTTTTGAGAAATCGATGTAAACGTACCAACATTATTAACGCTCATATCTCATAAAAAAAAATAAAAAAAAGTTCACCTTACCTAACCGAACCAAACCTACCCTGTTCGCCATTCAATTTCCTATCTAATGGTGTAATTTGTTTCGAGTTATCGATGTAAATGTTCCAACATTATAAACACTCATATCTCAGTCAAATGTTAACCAATCTTCAATATTGATATAGTTTTAGATTTGCCGTTCAATTTTCTATCTAACTGTGTAATTTTTTTAAATAAATCAACTAGTTTTTGAGAAATCGATGTAAACGTACCAACATTATTAACGCTCATATCTCATAAAAAAAAATAAAAAAAAGTTCACCTTACCTAACCGAACCAAACCTACCCTGTTCGCCATTCAATTTCCTATCTAATGGTGTAATTTGTTTCGAGTTATCGATGTAAACGTTCCAACATTATAAACGCTCATATCTCAGTCAAATGTTAACCAATCTTCAATATTGATATAGTTTTAGATTCGCCGTTCAATTTTCTATTTAACGGTGTAATTTTTTTTAAATAAATCGACTAGTTTTTGAGAAATCGATGTAAACGTTCCAACATTATAAACACTCATATCTCAGTCAAATGTTAACCAATCTTCAATATTGATATAGTTTTAGATTTGCCGTTCAATTTTCTATCTAACTGTGTAATTTTTTTTAATAAATCAACTAGTTTTTGAGAAATCGATGTAAACGTACCAACATTATAAACGCTCATATCTCAAAAAAAAAAAAAAAAAAAAAAGTTCACCTAACCCTACCGAACCAAACCTACCCTGTTCGCCATTCAATTTCCTATCTAATGGTGTAATTTGTTTCGAGTTATCGATGTAAATGTTCCAACATTATAAACGCTCATATCTCAGTCAAATGTTTACCAATCTTCAATATTGATATAGTTTTAGATTCGTTGTTCAATTTTCTATGTAACGGTGTAATTATTCTTAAATAAATCAACAAGTTTTTGAGAAATCGATGTAAACGTTCCAACATTATAAACGCTCATATCTCAGTCAAATGTTAACCAATCTTCAATATTGATATAGTTTTAGATTTGCCGTTCAATTTTCTATTTAACTGTGTAATTTTTTTAAATAAATCAACTAGTTTTTGAGAAATCGATGTAAACGTACCAACATTATAAACGCTCATATCTCATAAAAAAAAAAAAAAAGTTCATCTAACCTAACTGAACCAAACCTACCCTGTTCGCCATTCAATTTCCTATCTAATGGTGTAATTTGTTTCGAGTTATCGATGTAAATGTTCCAACATTATAAACGCTCATATCTCAGTCAAATGTTTACCAATCTTCAATATTGATATAGTTTTAGATTCGTTGTTCAATTTTCTATGTAACGGTGTAATTATTCTTAAATAAATCAACAAGTTTTTGAGAAATCGATGTAAACGTTCCAACATTATAAACGCTCATATCTCAGTCAAATGTTAACCAATCTTCAATATTGATATAGTTTTAGATTTGCCGTTCAATTTTCTATTTAACTGTGTAATTTTTTTAAATAAATCAACTAGTTTTTGAGAAATCGATGTAAACGTACCAACATTATAAACGCTCATGTCTCAGTCAAATGTTAACCAATCTTCAATATTGATATAGTTTTAGATTCGTTGTTCAATTTTCTATGTAACGGTGTAATTATTCTTAAATAAATCAACAAGTTTTTGAGAAATCGATGTAAACGTTCCAACATTATAAACGCTCATATCTCAGTCAAATGTTAACCAATCTTCAATATTGATATAGTTTAAGATTCACCGTTCAATTTTCTATCTAACTGTGTAATTTTTTTTAATAAATCAACTAGTTTTTGAGAAATCGATGTAAACGTACCAACATTATAAACGCTCATATCTCAAAAAAAAAAAAAAAAAAAAAGTTCACCTAACCCTACCGAACCAAACCTACCCTGTTCGCCATTCAATTTCCTATCTAATGGTGTAATTTGTTTCGAGTTATCGATGTAAATGTTCCAACATTATAAACGCTCATATCTCAGTCAAATGTTTACCAATCTTCAATATTGATATAGTTTTAGATTCGTTGTTCAATTTTCTATGTAACGGTGTAATTATTCTTAAATAAATCAACAAGTTTTTGAGAAATCGATGTAAACGTTCCAACATTATAAACGCTCATATCTCAGTCAAATGTTAACCAATCTTCAATATTGATATAGTTTTAGATTTGCCGTTCAATTTTCTATTTAACTGTGTAATTTTTTTAAATAAATCAACTAGTTTTTGAGAAATCGATGTAAACGTACCAACATTATAAACGCTCATATCTCATAAAAAAAAAAAAAAAGTTCATCTAACCTAACTGAACCAAACCTACCCTGTTCGCCATTCAATTTCCTATCTAATGGTGTAATTTGTTTCGAGTTATCGATGTAAATGTTCCAACATTATAAACGCTCATATCTCAGTCAAATGTTAACCAATCTTCAATATTGATATAGTTTTAGATTCGCCGTTCAATTTTCTATTTAACGGTGTAATTTTTTTTAAATAAATCGACTAGTTTTTGAGAAATCGATGTAAACGTTCCAACATTATAAACACTCATATCTCAGTCAAATGTTAACCAATCTTCAATATTGATATAGTTTTAGATTCGCCGTTCAATTTTCTATCTAACTGTGTAATTTTTTTAAATAAATCAACTAGTTTTTGAGAAATCGATGTAAACGTACCAACATTATTAACGCTCATATCTCATAAAAAAAAATAAAAAAAAGTTCACCTTACCTAACCGAACCAAACCTACCCTGTTCGCCATTCAATTTCCTATCTAATGGTGTAATTTGTTTCGAGTTATCGATGTAAATGTTCCAACATTATAAACGCTCATATCTCAGTCAAATGTTAACCAATCTTCAATATTGATATAGTTTTAGATTCGCCGTTCAATTTTCTATGTAACGGTCTAATTTTTTTAAAATAAATTGACTAGTTTTTGAGAAATCGATGTAAACGTTCCAACATTATAAACGCTCATATCTCAGTCAAATGTGAACCAATCTTCAATATTGATATAGTTTAAGATTCACCGTTCAATTTTCTATCTAACTGTGTAATTTTTTTAAATAAATCAACTAGTTTTTGAGAAATCGATGTAAACGTACCAACATTATAAACGCTCATATCTCAGTCAAATGTTAACCAATCTTCAATATTGATATAGTTTTAGATTCGCCGTTCAATTTTCTATTTAAGGGTGTAATTTTTTTAAAATAAATCGACTAGTTTTTGAGAAATCGATGTAAACGTTCCAACATTATAAACGCTCATATCTCATTAAAAAAAAAAAAAAAAAAAAGTTCACCTAACCTAACCGAACCAAATCTACCCTGTTCGCCATTCAATTTCCTATCTAATGGTGTAATTTGTTTCGAGTTATCGATGTAAATGTTCCAACATTATAAACGCTCATATCTCAGTCAAATGTTAACCAATCTTCAATATTGATATAGTTTTAGATTTGCCGTTCAATTTTCTATTTAACTGTGTAATTTTTTTAAATAAATCAACTAGTTTTTGAGAAATCGATGTAAACGTACCAACATTATAAACGCTCATATCTCATAAAAAAAAAAAAAAAGTTTATCTAACCTAACTGAACCAAACCTACCCTGTTCGCCATTCAATTTCCTATCTAATGGTGTAATTTGTTTCGAGTTATCGATGTAAATGTTCCAACATTATAAACGCTCATATCTCAGTAAAATGTTAACCAATCTTCAATATTGATATAGTTTTAGATTTGCTGTTCAATTTTCTATCTAACGGTGTAATTATTCTTAAATAAATCGACTAGTTTTTGAGAAATCGATGTAAACGTTCCAACATTATAAACGCTCATATCTCAGTCAAATGTTAACCAATCTTCAATATTGATATAGTTTTAGATTCGCCGTTCAATTTTCTATCTAACTGTGTAATTTTTTTTAATAAATCAACTAGTTTTTGAGAAATCGATGTAAACGTACCAACATTATAAACGCTCATGTCTCAGTCAAATGTTAACCAATCTTCAATATTGATATAGTTTTAGATTCGTTGTTCAATTTTCTATGTAACGGTGTAATTATTCTTAAATAAATCAACAAGTTTTTGAGAAATCGATGTAAACGTTCCAACATTATAAACGCTCATATCTCAGTCAAATGTTAACCAATCTTCAATATTGATATAGTTTAAGATTCACCGTTCAATTTTCTATCTAACTGTGTAATTTTTTTTAATAAATCAACTAGTTTTTGAGAAATCGATGTAAACGTACCAACATTATAAACGCTCATATCTCATAAAAAAAAAAAAAAAAAAGTTCACCTAACCCTACCGAACCAAACCTACCCTGTTCGCCATTCAATTTCCTATCTAATGGTGTAATTTGTTTCGAGTTATCGATGTAAATGTTCCAACATTATAAACGCTCATATCTCAGTCAAATGTTTACCAATCTTCAATATTGATATAGTTTTAGATTCGTTGTTCAATTTTCTATGTAACGGTGTAATTATTCTTAAATAAATCAACAAGTTTTTGAGAAATCGATGTAAACGTTCCAACATTATAAACGCTCATATCTCAGTCAAATGTTAACCAATCTTCAATATTGATATAGTTTTAGATTTGCCGTTCAATTTTCTATTTAACTGTGTAATTTTTTTAAATAAATCAACTAGTTTTTGAGAAATCGATGTAAACGTACCAACATTATAAACGCTCATATCTCAAAAAAAAAAAAAAAAGTTCATCTAACCTAACTGAACCAAACCTACCCTGTTCGCCATTCAATTTCCTATCTAATGGTGTAATTTGTTTCGAGTTATCGATGTAAATGTTCCAACATTATAAACGCTCATATCTCAGTCAAATGTTAACCAATCTTCAATATTGATATAGTTTTAGATTCGCCGTTCAATTTTCTATTTAACGGTGTAATTTTTTTTAAATAAATCGACTAGTTTTTGAGAAATCGATGTAAACGTTCCAACATTATAAACACTCATATCTCAGTCAAATGTTAACCAATCTTCAATATTGATATAGTTTTAGATTTGCCGTTCAATTTTCTATCTAACTGTGTAATTTTTTTAAATAAATCAACTAGTTTTTGAGAAATCGATGTAAACGTACCAACATTATTAACGCTCATATCTCATAAAAAAAAATAAAAAAAAGTTCACCTTACCTAACCGAACCAAACCTACCCTGTTCGCCATTCAATTTCCTATCTAATGGTGTAATTTGTTTCGAGTTATCGATGTAAATGTTCCAACATTATAAACACTCATATCTCAGTCAAATGTTAACCAATCTTCAATATTGATATAGTTTTAGATTTGCCGTTCAATTTTCTATCTAACTGTGTAATTTTTTTAAATAAATCAACTAGTTTTTGAGAAATCGATGTAAACGTACCAACATTATTAACGCTCATATCTCATAAAAAAAAATAAAAAAAAGTTCACCTTACCTAACCGAACCAAACCTACCCTGTTCGCCATTCAATTTCCTATCTAATGGTGTAATTTGTTTCGAGTTATCGATGTAAACGTTCCAACATTATAAACGCTCATATCTCAGTCAAATGTTAACCAATCTTCAATATTGATATAGTTTTAGATTCGCCGTTCAATTTTCTATTTAACGGTGTAATTTTTTTTAAATAAATCGACTAGTTTTTGAGAAATCGATGTAAACGTTCCAACATTATAAACACTCATATCTCAGTCAAATGTTAACCAATCTTCAATATTGATATAGTTTTAGATTTGCCGTTCAATTTTCTATCTAACTGTGTAATTTTTTTTAATAAATCAACTAGTTTTTGAGAAATCGATGTAAACGTACCAACATTATAAACGCTCATATCTCATAAAAA
This sequence comes from Pieris brassicae, assembly GCF_905147105.1. Taxonomy (NCBI): domain Eukaryota; kingdom Metazoa; phylum Arthropoda; class Insecta; order Lepidoptera; family Pieridae; genus Pieris; species Pieris brassicae. The sequence goes on from NW_025576128.1 coordinate 64,978, forward strand.
AAAAAAAAAAAAAAAGTTCACCTAACCCTACCGAACCAAACCTACCCTGTTCGCCATTCAATTTCCTATCTAATGGTGTAATTTGTTTCGAGTTATCGATGTAAATGTTCCAACATTATAAACGCTCATATCTCAGTCAAATGTTTACCAATCTTCAATATTGATATAGTTTTAGATTCGTTGTTCAATTTTCTATTTAACTGTGTAATTTTTTTAAATAAATCAACTAGTTTTTGAGAAATCGATGTAAACGTTCCAACATTATAAACGCTCATATCTCAGTCAAATGTTAACCAATCTTCAATATTGATATAGTTTTAGATTTGCCGTTCAATTTTCTATTTAACTGTGTAATTTTTTTAAATAAATCAACTAGTTTTTGAGAAATCGATGTAAACGTACCAACATTATAAACGCTCATATCTCATAAAAAAAAAAAAAAAGTTCATCTAACCTAACTGAACCAAACCTACCCTGTTCGCCATTCAATTTCCTATCTAATGGTGTAATTTGTTTCGAGTTATCGATGTAAATGTTCCAACATTATAAACGCTCATATCTCAGTCAAATGTTTACCAATCTTCAATATTGATATAGTTTTAGATTCGTTGTTCAATTTTCTATGTAACGGTGTAATTATTCTTAAATAAATCAACAAGTTTTTGAGAAATCGATGTAAACGTTCCAACATTATAAACGCTCATATCTCAGTCAAATGTTAACCAATCTTCAATATTGATATAGTTTTAGATTTGCCGTTCAATTTTCTATTTAACTGTGTAATTTTTTTAAATAAATCAACTAGTTTTTGAGAAATCGATGTAAACGTACCAACATTATAAACGCTCATGTCTCAGTCAAATGTTAACCAATCTTCAATATTGATATAGTTTTAGATTCGTTGTTCAATTTTCTATGTAACGGTGTAATTATTCTTAAATAAATCAACAAGTTTTTGAGAAATCGATGTAAACGTTCCAACATTATAAACGCTCATATCTCAGTCAAATGTTAACCAATCTTCAATATTGATATAGTTTAAGATTCACCGTTCAATTTTCTATCTAACTGTGTAATTTTTTTTAATAAATCAACTAGTTTTTGAGAAATCGATGTAAACGTACCAACATTATAAACGCTCATATCTCATAAAAAAAAAAAAAAAAAAAGTTCACCTAACCCTACCGAACCAAACCTACCCTGTTCGCCATTCAATTTCCTATCTAATGGTGTAATTTGTTTCGAGTTATCGATGTAAATGTTCCAACATTATAAACGCTCATATCTCAGTCAAATGTTTACCAATCTTCAATATTGATATAGTTTTAGATTCGTTGTTCAATTTTCTATGTAACGGTGTAATTATTCTTAAATAAATCAACAAGTTTTTGAGAAATCGATGTAAACGTTCCAACATTATAAACGCTCATATCTCAGTCAAATGTTAACCAATCTTCAATATTGATATAGTTTTAGATTTGCCGTTCAATTTTCTATTTAACTGTGTAATTTTTTTAAATAAATCAACTAGTTTTTGAGAAATCGATGTAAACGTACCAACATTATAAACGCTCATATCTCATAAAAAAAAAAAAAAAGTTCATCTAACCTAACTGAACCAAACCTACCCTGTTCGCCATTCAATTTCCTATCTAATGGTGTAATTTGTTTCGAGTTATCGATGTAAATGTTCCAACATTATAAACGCTCATATCTCAGTCAAATGTTAACCAATCTTCAATATTGATATAGTTTTAGATTCGCCGTTCAATTTTCTATTTAACGGTGTAATTTTTTTTAAATAAATCGACTAGTTTTTGAGAAATCGATGTAAACGTTCCAACATTATAAACACTCATATCTCAGTCAAATGTTAACCAATCTTCAATATTGATATAGTTTTAGATTTGCCGTTCAATTTTCTATCTAACTGTGTAATTTTTTTAAATAAATCAACTAGTTTTTGAGAAATCGATGTAAACGTACCAACATTATTAACGCTCATATCTCATAAAAAAAAATAAAAAAAAGTTCACCTTACCTAACCGAACCAAACCTACCCTGTTCGCCATTCAATTTCCTATCTAATGGTGTAATTTGTTTCGAGTTATCGATGTAAATGTTCCAACATTATAAACGCTCATATCTCAGTCAAATGTTAACCAATCTTCAATATTGATATAGTTTTAGATTCGCCGTTCAATTTTCTATGTAACGGTCTAATTTTTTTAAAATAAATTGACTAGTTTTTGAGAAATCGATGTAAACGTTCCAACATTATAAACGCTCATATCTCAGTCAAATGTGAACCAATCTTCAATATTGATATAGTTTAAGATTCACCGTTCAATTTTCTATCTAACTGTGTAATTTTTTTAAATAAATCAACTAGTTTTTGAGAAATCGATGTAAACGTACCAACATTATAAACGCTCATATCTCAGTCAAATGTTAACCAATCTTCAATATTGATATAGTTTTAGATTCGCCGTTCAATTTTCTATTTAAGGGTGTAATTTTTTTAAAATAAATCGACTAGTTTTTGAGAAATCGATGTAAACGTTCCAACATTATAAACGCTCATATCTCATTAAAAAAAAAAAAAAAAAAAAGTTCACCTAACCTAACCGAACCAAATCTACCCTGTTCGCCATTCAATTTCCTATCTAATGGTGTAATTTGTTTCGAGTTATCGATGTAAATGTTCCAACATTATAAACGCTCATATCTCAGTCAAATGTTAACCAATCTTCAATATTGATATAGTTTTAGATTTGCCGTTCAATTTTCTATTTAACTGTGTAATTTTTTTAAATAAATCAACTAGTTTTTGAGAAATCGATGTAAACGTACCAACATTATAAACGCTCATATCTCAAAAAAAAAAAAAAAAAGTTTATCTAACCTAACTGAACCAAACCTACCCTGTTCGCCATTCAATTTCCTATCTAATGGTGTAATTTGTTTCGAGTTATCGATGTAAATGTTCCAACATTATAAACGCTCATATCTCAGTAAAATGTTAACCAATCTTCAATATTGATATAGTTTTAGATTTGCTGTTCAATTTTCTATCTAACGGTGTAATTATTCTTAAATAAATCGACTAGTTTTTGAGAAATCGATGTAAACGTTCCAACATTATAAACGCTCATATCTCAGTCAAATGTTAACCAATCTTCAATATTGATATAGTTTTAGATTCGCCGTTCAATTTTCTATCTAACTGTGTAATTTTTTTTAATAAATCAACTAGTTTTTGAGAAATCGATGTAAACGTACCAACATTATAAACGCTCATATCTCAGTCAAATGTTAACCAATCTTCAATATTGATATAGTTTTAGATTCGCCGTTCAATTTTCTATCTAACGGTGTAATTATTCTTAAATAAATCGACTAGTTTTGAGAAATCGATGTAAACGTTCCAACATTATAAACGCTCATATCTCATAAAAAAAAACAAAAAAAAAAAGTTCACCTAACCTAACCGAACCAAACCTACCCTGTTCGCCATTCAATTTCCTATCTGATGGTGTAATTTGTTTCGAGTTATCGATGTAAATGTTCCAACATTATAAACGCTCATATCTCAGTCAAATGTTAACCAATCTTCAATATTGATATAGTTTTAGATTCGCCGTTCAATTTTCTATCTAACGGTGTAATTATTCTTAAATAAATCGACTAGTTTTTGAGAAATCGATGTAAACGTACCAACATTATAAACGCTCATATCTCAGTCAAATGTTAACCAATCTTCAATATTGATATAGTTTTAGATTCGCCGTTCAATTTTCTATCTAACGGTGTAATTATTCTTAAATAAATCGACTAGTTTTGAGAAATCGATGTAAACGTTCCAACATTATAAACGCTCATATCTCATAAAAAAAACAAAAAAAAAAAGTTCACCTAACCTAACCGAACCAAACCTACCCTGTTCGCCATTCAATTTCCTATCTGATGGTGTAATTTGTTTCGAGTTATCGATGTAAATGTTCCAACATTATAAACGCTCATATCTCAGTCAAATGTTAACCAATCTTCAATATTGATATAGTTTTAGATTCGCCGTTCAATTTTCTATCTAACGGTGTAATTATTCTTAAATAAATCGACTAGTTTTTGAGAAATCGATGTAAACGTACCAACATTATAAACGCTCATATCTCAGTCAAATGTTAACCAATCTTCAATATTGATATAGTTTAAGATTCACCGTTCAATTTTCTATCTAACTGTGTAATTTTTTTAAATAAATCAACTAGTTTTTGAGAAATCGATGTAAACGTACCAACATTATAAACGCTCATATCTCAGTCAAATGTTAACCAATCTTCAATATTGATATAGTTTTAGATTCGCCGTTCAATTTTCTATTTAAGGGTGTAATTTTTTTAAAATAAATCGACTAGTTTTTGAGAAATCGATGTAAACGTTCCAACATTATAAACGCTCATATCTCATTAAAAAAAAAAAAAAAAAAAAGTTCACCTAACCTAACCGAACCAAATCTACCCTGTTCGCCATTCAATTTCCTATCTAATGGTGTAATTTGTTTCGAGTTATCGATGTAAATGTTCCAACATTATAAACGCTCATATCTCAGTCAAATGTTAACCAATCTTCAATATTGATATAGTTTTAGATTCGCCGTTCAATTTTCTATTTAACGGTGTAATTTTTTTTAAATAAATCGACTAGTTTTTGAGAAATCGATGTAAACGTTCCAACATTATAAACACTCATATCTCAGTCAAATGTTAACCAATCTTCAATATTGATATAGTTTTAGATTTGCCGTTCAATTTTCTATCTAACTGTGTAATTTTTTTAAATAAATCAACTAGTTTTTGAGAAATCGATGTAAACGTACCAACATTATTAACGCTCATATCTCATAAAAAAAAATAAAAAAAAGTTCACCTTACCTAACCGAACCAAACCTACCCTGTTCGCCATTCAATTTCCTATCTAATGGTGTAATTTGTTTCGAGTTATCGATGTAAATGTTCCAACATTATAAACGCTCATATCTCAGTCAAATGTTAACCAATCTTCAATGTTGATATAGTTTTAGATTCGCCGTTCAATTTTCTATGTAACGGTCTAATTTTTTTAAAATAAATTGACTAGTTTTTGAGAAATCGATGTAAACGTACCAACATTATAAACGCTCATATCTCATAAAAAAAAAAAAAAAAAAGTTCACCTAACCTAACCGAACCAAACCTACCCTGTTCGCCATTCAATTTCCTATCTAATGGTGTAATTTGTTTCGAGTTATCGATGTAAATGTTCCAACATTATAAACGCTCATATCTCAGTCAAATGTTAACCAATCTTCAATATTGATATAGTTTTAGATTTGCCGTTCAATTTTCTATCTAACTGTGTAATTTTTTTAAATAAATCAACTAGTTTTTGAGAAATCGATGTAAACGTACCAACATTATAAACGCTCATATCTCATACAAAAAAAAAAAAAAAAGTTCACCTAACCTAACCGAACCAAACCTACCCTGTTCGCCATTCAATTTCCTATCTAATGGTGTAATTTGTTTCGAGTTATCGATGTAAACGTTCCAACATTATAAACGCTCATATCTCAGTCAAATGTTAACCAATCTTCAATATTGATATAGTTTTAGATTCGCCGTTCAATTTTCTATCTAACTGTGTAATTTTTTTTAATAAATCAACTAGTTTTTGAGAAATCGATGTAAACGTACCAACATTATAAACGCTCATATCTCAGTCAAATGTTAACCAATCTTCAATATTGATATTGTTTTAGATTCGCCGTTCAATTTTCTATCTAACGGTGTAATTATTCTTAAATAAATCGACTAGTTTTGAGAAATCGATGTAAACGTTCCAACATTATAAACGCTCATATCTCATTAAAAAAAAAAAAAAAAAAAAAGTTCACCTAACCTAACCGAACCAAATCTACCCTGTTCGCCATTCAATTTCCTATCTAATGGTGTAATTTGTTTCGAGTTATCGATGTAAATGTTCCAACATTATAAACGCTCATATCTCAGTCAAATGTTAACCAATCTTCAATATTGATATAGTTTTAGATTTGCCGTTCAATTTTCTATTTAACTGTGTAATTTTTTTAAATAAATCAACTAGTTTTTGAGAAATCGATGTAAACGTTCCAACATTATAAACGCTCATATCTCATAAAAAAAACAAAAAAAAAAAGTTCACCTAACCTAACCGAACCAAACCTACCCTGTTCGCCATTCAATTTCCTATCTGATGGTGTAATTTGTTTCGAGTTATCGATGTAAATGTTCCAACATTATAAACGCTCATATCTCAGTCAAATGTTAACCAATCTTCAATATTGATATAGTTTTAGATTCGCCGTTCAATTTTCTATCTAACGGTGTAATTATTCTTAAATAAATCGACTAGTTTTTGAGAAATCGATGTAAACGTACCAACATTATAAACGCTCATATCTCAGTCAAATGTGAACCAATCTTCAATATTGATATAGTTTAAGATTCACCGTTCAATTTTCTATCTAACGGTGTAATTATTCTTAAATAAATCGACTAGTTTTTGAGAAATCGATGTAAACGTTCCAACATTATAAACGCTCATATCTCAGTCAAATGTTAACCAATCTTCAATATTGATATAGTTTTAGATTTGCCGTTCAATTTTCTATTTAACTGTGTATTTTTTTTAAATAAATCAACTAGTTTTTGAGAAATCGATGTAAACGTTCCAACATTATAAACGCTCATATCTCATAAAAAAAACAAAAAAAAAAAGTTCACCTAACCTAACCGAACCAAACCTACCCTGTTCGCCATTCAATTTCCTATCTGATGGTGTAATTTGTTTCGAGTTATCGATGTAAATGTTCCAACATTATAAACGCTCATATCTCAGTCAAATGTTAACCAATCTTCAATATTGATATAGTTTTAGATTCGCCGTTCAATTTTCTATTTAACGGTGTAATTTTTTTTAAATAAATCGACTAGTTTTTGAGAAATCGATGTAAACGTTCCAACATTATAAACACTCATATCTCAGTCAAATGTTAACCAATCTTCAATATTGATATAGTTTTAGATTTGCCGTTCAATTTTCTATCTAACTGTGTAATTTTTTTAAATAAATCAACTAGTTTTTGAGAAATCGATGTAAACGTACCAACATTATTAACGCTCATATCTCATAAAAAAAAATAAAAAAAAGTTCACCTTACCTAACCGAACCAAACCTACCCTGTTCGCCATTCAATTTCCTATCTAATGGTGTAATTTGTTTCGAGTTATCGATGTAAATGTTCCAACATTATAAACGCTCATATCTCAGTCAAATGTTAACCAATCTTCAATGTTGATATAGTTTTAGATTCGCCGTTCAATTTTCTATGTAACGGTCTAATTTTTTTAAAATAAATTGACTAGTTTTTGAGAAATCGATGTAAACGTACCAACATTATAAACGCTCATATCTCATACAAAAAAAAAAAAAAAGTTCACCTAACCTAACCGAACCAAACCTACCCTGTTCGCCATTCAATTTCCTATCTAATGGTGTAATTTGTTTCGAGTTATCGATGTAAATGTTCCAACATTATAAACGCTCATATCTCAGTCAAATGTTAACCAATCTTCAATATTGATATAGTTTTAGATTTGCCGTTCAATTTTCTATCTAACTGTGTAATTTTTTTAAATAAATCGACTAGTTTTTGAGAAATCGATGTAAACGTTCCAACATTATAAACACTCATATCTCAGTCAAATGTTAACCAATCTTCAATATTGATATAGTTTTAGATTTGCCGTTCAATTTTCTATCTAACTGTGTAATTTTTTTAAATAAATCAACTAGTTTTTGAGAAATCGATGTAAACGTACCAACATTATTAACGCTCATATCTCATAAAAAAAAATAAAAAAAAGTTCACCTTACCTAACCGAACCAAACCTACCCTGTTCGCCATTCAATTTCCTATCTAATGGTGTAATTTGTTTCGAGTTATCGATGTAAATGTTCCAACATTATAAACGCTCATATCTCAGTCAAATGTTAACCAATCTTCAATGTTGATATAGTTTTAGATTCGCCGTTCAATTTTCTATGTAACGGTCTAATTTTTTTAAAATAAATTGACTAGTTTTTGAGAAATCGATGTAAACGTACCAACATTATAAACGCTCATATCTCATACAAAAAAAAAAAAAAAAGTTCACCTAACCTAACCGAACCAAACCTACCCTGTTCGCCATTCAATTTCCTATCTAATGGTGTAATTTGTTTCGAGTTATCGATGTAAATGTTCCAACATTATAAACGCTCATATCTCAGTCAAATGTTAACCAATCTTCAATATTGATATAGTTTTAGATTTGCCGTTCAATTTTCTATCTAACTGTGTAATTTTTTTAAATAAATCAACTAGTTTTTGAGAAATCGATGTAAACGTACCAACATTATAAACGCTCATATCTCATACAAAAAAAAAAAAAAAAGTTCACCTAACCTAACCGAACCAAACCTACCCTGTTCGCCATTCAATTTCCTATCTAATGGTGTAATTTGTTTCGAGTAATCGATGTAAACGTTCCAACATTATAAACGCTCATATCTCAGTCAAATGTTAACCAATCTTCAATATTGATATAGTTTTAGATTCGCCGTTCAATTTTCTATCTAACTGTGTAATTTTTTTTAATAAATCAACTAGTTTTTGAGAAATCGATGTAAACGTACCAACATTATAAACGCTCATATCTCAGTCAAATGTTAACCAATCTTCAATATTGATATTGTTTTAGATTCGCCGTTCAATTTTCTATCTAACGGTGTAATTATTCTTAAATAAATCGACTAGTTTTGAGAAATCGATGTAAACGTTCCAACATTATAAACGCTCATATCTCATTAAAAAAAAAAAAAAAAAAAAGTTCACCTAACCTAACCGAACCAAATCTACCCTGTTCGCCATTCAATTTCCTATCTAATGGTGTAATTTGTTTCGAGTTATCGATGTAAATGTTCCAACATTATAAACGCTCATATCTCAGTCAAATGTTAACCAATCTTCAATATTGATATAGTTTTAGATTTGCCGTTCAATTTTCTATTTAACTGTGTAATTTTTTTAAATAAATCAACTAGTTTTTGAGAAATCGATGTAAACGTTCCAACATTATAAACGCTCATATCTCATAAAAAAAACAAAAAAAAAAAGTTCACCTAACCTAACCGAACCAAACCTACCCTGTTCGCCATTCAATTTCCTATCTGATGGTGTAATTTGTTTCGAGTTATCGATGTAAATGTTCCAACATTATAAACGCTCATATCTCAGTCAAATGTTAACCAATCTTCAATATTGATATAGTTTTAGATTCGCCGTTCAATTTTCTATCTAACGGTGTAATTATTCTTAAATAAATCGACTAGTTTTTGAGAAATCGATGTAAACGTACCAACATTATAAACGCTCATATCTCAGTCAAATGTGAACCAATCTTCAATATTGATATAGTTTAAGATTCACCGTTCAATTTTCTATCTAACTGTGTAATTTTTTTAAATAAATCAACTAGTTTTTGAGAAATCGATGTAAACGTACCAACATTATAAACGCTCATATCTCAGTCAAATGTTAACCAATCTTCAATATTGATATAGTTTTAGATTCGCCGTTCAATTTTCTATCTAACGGTGTAATTATTCTTAAATAAATCGACTAGTTTTTGAGAAATCGATGTAAACGTTCCAACATTATAAACGCTCATATCTCAGTCAAATGTTAACCAATCTTCAATATTGATATAGTTTTAGATTTGCCGTTCAATTTTCTATTTAACTGTGTAATTTTTTTAAATAAATCAACTAGTTTTTGAGAAATCGATGTAAACGTTCCAACATTATAAACGCTCATATCTCATAAAAAAAACAAAAAAAAAAAGTTCACCTAACCTAACCGAACCAAACCTACCCTGTTCGCCATTCAATTTCCTATCTGATGGTGTAATTTGTTTCGAGTTATCGATGTAAATGTTCCAACATTATAAACGCTCATATCTCAGTCAAATGTTAACCAATCTTCAATATTGATATAGTTTTAGATTCGCCGTTCAATTTTCTATTTAACGGTGTAATTTTTTTTAAATAAATCGACTAGTTTTTGAGAAATCGATGTAAACGTTCCAACATTATAAACACTCATATCTCAGTCAAATGTTAACCAATCTTCAATATTGATATAGTTTTAGATTTGCCGTTCAATTTTCTATCTAACTGTGTAATTTTTTTAAATAAATCAACTAGTTTTTGAGAAATCGATGTAAACGTACCAACATTATTAACGCTCATATCTCATAAAAAAAAATAAAAAAAAGTTCACCTTACCTAACCGAACCAAACCTACCCTGTTCGCCATTCAATTTCCTATCTAATGGTGTAATTTGTTTCGAGTTATCGATGTAAATGTTCCAACATTATAAACGCTCATATCTCAGTCAAATGTTAACCAATCTTCAATGTTGATATAGTTTTAGATTCGCCGTTCAATTTTTTATGTAACGGTCTAATTTTTTTAAAATAAATTGACTAGTTTTTGAGAAATCGATGTAAACGTACCAACATTATAAACGCTCATATCTCATACAAAAAAAAAAAAAAAAGTTCACCTAACCTAACCGAACCAAACCTACCCTGTTCGCCATTCAATTTCCTATCTAATGGTGTAATTTGTTTCGAGTTATCGATGTAAATGTTCCAACATTATAAACGCTCATATCTCAGTCAAATGTTAACCAATCTTCAATATTGATATAGTTTTAGATTTGCCGTTCAATTTTCTATCTAACTGTGTAATTTTTTTAAATAAATCAACTAGTTTTTGAGAAATCGATGTAAACGTACCAACATTATAAACGCTCATATCTCATACAAAAAAAAAAAAAAAAGTTCACCTAACCTAACCGAACCAAACCTACCCTGTTCGCCATTCAATTTCCTATCTAATGGTGTAATTTGTTTCGAGTTATCGATGTAAACGTTCCAACATTATAAACGCTCATATCTCAGTCAAATGTTAACCAATCTTCAATATTGATATAGTTTTAGATTCGCCGTTCAATTTTCTATCTAACTGTGTAATTTTTTTTAATAAATCAACTAGTTTTTGAGAAATCGATGTAAACGTACCAACATTATAAACGCTCATATCTCAGTCAAATGTTAACCAATCTTCAATATTGATATTGTTTTAGATTCGCCGTTCAATTTTCTATCTAACGGTGTAATTATTCTTAAATAAATCGACTAGTTTTGAGAAATCGATGTAAACGTTCCAACATTATAAACGCTCATATCTCATTAAAAAAAAAAAAAAAAAAAAGTTCACCTAACCTAACCCAACCAAATCTACCCTGTTCGCCATTCAATTTCCTATCTAATGGTGTAATTTGTTTCGAGTTATCGATGTAAATGTTCCAACATTATAAACGCTCATATCTCAGTCAAATGTTAACCAATCTTCAATATTGATATAGTTTTAGATTTGCCGTTCAATTTTCTATTTAACTGTGTAATTTTTTTAAATAAATCAACTAGTTTTTGAGAAATCGATGTAAACGTTCCAACATTATAAACGCTCATATCTCATAAAAAAAACAAAAAAAAAAAGTTCACCTAACCTAACCGAACCAAACCTACCCTGTTCGCCATTCAATTTCCTATCTGATGGTGTAATTTGTTTCGAGTTATCGATGTAAATGTTCCAACATTATAAACGCTCATATCTCAGTCAAATGTTAACCAATCTTCAATATTGATATAGTTTAAGATTCACCGTTCAATTTTCTATCTAACTGTGTAATTTTTTTTAATAAATCAACTAGTTTTTGAGAAATCGATGTAAACGTACCAACATTATAAACGCTCATATCTCATAAAAAAAAAAAAAAAAAAAAGTTCACCTAACCCTACCGAACCAAACCTACCCTGTTCGCCATTCAATTTCCTATCTAATGGTGTAATTTGTTTCGAGTTATCGATGTAAATGTTCCAACATTATAAACGCTCATATCTCAGTCAAATGTTTACCAATCTTCAATATTGATATAGTTTTAGATTCGTTGTTCAATTTTCTATGTAACGGTGTAATTATTCTTAAATAAATCAACAAGTTTTTGAGAAATCGATGTAAACGTTCCAACATTATAAACGCTCATATCTCAGTCAAATGTTAACCAATCTTCAATATTGATATAGTTTTAGATTTGCCGTTCAATTTTCTATTTAACTGTGTAATTTTTTTAAATAAATCAACTAGTTTTTGAGAAATCGATGTAAACGTACCAACATTATAAACGCTCATATCTCATAAAAAAAAAAAAAAAGTTTATCTAACCTAACTGAACCAAACCTACCCTGTTCGCCATTCAATTTCCTATCTAATGGTGTAATTTGTTTCGAGTTATCGATGTAAATGTTCCAACATTATAAACGCTCATATCTCAGTCAAATGTTAACCAATCTTCAATATTGATATAGTTTTAGATTCGCCGTTCAATTTTCTATTTAACAGTGTAATTTTTTTTAAATAAATCGACTAGTTTTTGAGAAATCGATGTAAACGTTCCAACATTATAAACACTCATATCTCAGTCAAATGTTAACCAATCTTCAATATTGATATAGTTTTAGATTTGCCGTTCAATTTTCTATTTAACTGTGTAATTTTTTTAAATAAATCAACTAGTTTTTGAGAAAGCGATGTAAACGTACCAACATTATAAACGCTCATGTCTCAGTCAAATGTTAACCAATCTTCAATATTGATATAGTTTTAGATTCGCCGTTCAATTTTCTATCTAACGGTGTAATTATTCTTAAATAAATCGACTAGTTTTTGAGAAATCGATGTAAACGTACCAACATTATAAACGCTCATATCTCAGTCAAATGTGAACCAATCTTCAATATTGATATAGTTTAAGATTCACCGTTCAATTTTCTATCTAACTGTGTAATTTTTTTAAATAAATCAACTAGTTTTTGAGAAATCGATGTAAACGTACCAACATTATAAACGCTCATATCTCAGTCAAATGTTAACCAATCTTCAATATTGATATAGTTTTAGATTCGCCGTTCAATTTTCTATCTAACGGTGTAATTATTCTTAAATAAATCGACTAGTTTTTGAGAAATCGATGTAAACGTTCCAACATTATAAACGCTCATATCTCAGTCAAATGTTAACCAATCTTCAATATTGATATAGTTTTAGATTTGCCGTTCAATTTTCTATTTAACTGTGTAATTTTTTTAAATAAATCAACTAGTTTTTGAGAAATCGATGTAAACGTTCCAACATTATAAACGCTCATATCTCATAAAAAAAACAAAAAAAAAAAGTTCACCTAACCTAACCGAACCAAACCTACCCTGTTCGCCATTCAATTTCCTATCTGATGGTGTAATTTGTTTCGAGTTATCGATGTAAATGTTCCAACATTATAAACGCTCATATCTCAGTCAAATGTTAACCAATCTTCAATATTGATATAGTTTTAGATTCGCCGTTCAATTTTCTATTTAACGGTGTAATTTTTTTTAAATAAATCGACTAGTTTTTGAGAAATCGATGTAAACGTTCCAACATTATAAACACTCATATCTCAGTCAAATGTTAACCAATCTTCAATATTGATATAGTTTTAGATTTGCCGTTCAATTTTCTATCTAACTGTGTAATTTTTTTAAATAAATCAACTAGTTTTTGAGAAATCGATGTAAACGTACCAACATTATTAACGCTCATATCTCATAAAAAAAAATAAAAAAAAGTTCACCTTACCTAACCGAACCAAACCTACCCTGTTCGCCATTCAATTTCCTATCTAATGGTGTAATTTGTTTCGAGTTATCGATGTAAATGTTCCAACATTATAAACGCTCATATCTCAGTCAAATGTTAACCAATCTTCAATGTTGATATAGTTTTAGATTCGCCGTTCAATTTTCTATGTAACGGTCTAATTTTTTTAAAATAAATTGACTAGTTTTTGAGAAATCGATGTAAACGTACCAACATTATAAACGCTCATATCTCATAAAAAAAAAAAAAAAGTTCATCTAACCTAACTGAACCAAACCTACCCTGTTCGCCATTCAATTTCCTATCTAATGGTGTAATTTGTTTCGAGTTATCGATGTAAATGTTCCAACATTATAAACGCTCATATCTCAGTCAAATGTTAACCAATCTTCAATATTGATATAGTTTTAGATTCGCCGTTCAATTTTCTATTTAACAGTGTAATTTTTTTTAAATAAATCGACTAGTTTTTGAGAAATCGATGTAAACGTTCCAACATTATAAACACTCATATCTCAGTCAAATGTTAACCAATCTTCAATATTGATATAGTTTTAGATTTGCCGTTCAATTTTCTATTTAACTGTGTAATTTTTTTAAATAAATCAACTAGTTTTTGAGAAAGCGATGTAAACGTACCAACATTATAAACGCTCATGTCTCAGTCAAATGTTAACCAATCTTCAATATTGATATAGTTTTAGATTCGCCGTTCAATTTTCTATCTAACGGTGTAATTATTCTTAAATAAATCGACTAGTTTTTGAGAAATCGATGTAAACGTACCAACATTATAAACGCTCATATCTCAGTCAAATGTGAACCAATCTTCAATATTGATATAGTTTAAGATTCACCGTTCAATTTTCTATCTAACTGTGTAATTTTTTTAAATAAATCAACTAGTTTTTGAGAAATCGATGTAAACGTACCAACATTATAAACGCTCATATCTCAGTCAAATGTTAACCAATCTTCAATATTGATATAGTTTTAGATTCGCCGTTCAATTTTCTATCTAACGGTGTAATTATTCTTAAATAAATCGACTAGTTTTTGAGAAATCGATGTAAACGTTCCAACATTATAAACGCTCATATCTCAGTCAAATGTTAACCAATCTTCAATATTGATATAGTTTTAGATTTGCCGTTCAATTTTCTATTTAACTGTGTAATTTTTTTAAATAAATCAACTAGTTTTTGAGAAATCGATGTAAACGTTCCAACATTATAAACGCTCATATCTCATAAAAAAACAAAAAAAAAAAGTTCACCTAACCTAACCGAACCAAACCTACCCTGTTCGCCATTCAATTTCCTATCTGATGGTGTAATTTGTTTCGAGTTATCGATGTAAATGTTCCAACATTATAAACGCTCATATCTCAGTCAAATGTTAACCAATCTTCAATATTGATATAGTTTTAGATTCGCCGTTCAATTTTCTATTTAACGGTGTAATTTTTTTTAAATAAATCGACTAGTTTTTGAGAAATCGATGTAAACGTTCCAACATTATAAACACTCATATCTCAGTCAAATGTTAACCAATCTTCAATATTGATATAGTTTTAGATTTGCCGTTCAATTTTCTATCTAACTGTGTAATTTTTTTAAATAAATCAACTAGTTTTTGAGAAATCGATGTAAACGTACCAACATTATTAACGCTCATATCTCATAAAAAAAAATAAAAAAAAGTTCACCTTACCTAACCGAACCAAACCTACCCTGTTCGCCATTCAATTTCCTATCTAATGGTGTAATTTGTTTCGAGTTATCGATGTAAATGTTCCAACATTATAAACGCTCATATCTCAGTCAAATGTTAACCAATCTTCAATGTTGATATAGTTTTAGATTCGCCGTTCAATTTTCTATGTAACGGTCTAATTTTTTTAAAATAAATTGACTAGTTTTTGAGAAATCGATGTAAACGTACCAACATTATAAACGCTCATATCTCATAAAAAAAAAAAAAAAAAAGTTCACCTAACCTAACCGAACCAAACCTACCCTGTTCGCCATTCAATTTCCTATCTAATGGTGTAATTTGTTTCGAGTTATCGATGTAAATGTTCCAACATTATAAACGCTCATATCTCAGTCAAATGTTAACCAATCTTCAATATTGATATAGTTTTAGATTTGCCGTTCAATTTTCTATCTAACTGTGTAATTTTTTTAAATAAATCAACTAGTTTTTGAGAAATCGATGTAAACGTACCAACATTATAAACGCTCATATCTCATACAAAAAAAAAAAAAAAAGTTCACCTAACCTAACCGAACCAAACCTACCCTGTTCGCCATTCAATTTCCTATCTAATGGTGTAATTTGTTTCGAGTTATCGATGTAAACGTTCCAACATTATAAACGCTCATATCTCAGTCAAATGTTAACCAATCTTCAATATTGATATAGTTTTAGATTCGCCGTTCAATTTTCTATCTAACTGTGTAATTTTTTTTAATAAATCAACTAGTTTTTGAGAAATCGATGTAAACGTACCAACATTATAAACGCTCATATCTCAGTCAAATGTTAACCAATCTTCAATATTGATATTGTTTTAGATTCGCCGTTCAATTTTCTATCTAACGGTGTAATTATTCTTAAATAAATCGACTAGTTTTGAGAAATCGATGTAAACGTTCCAACATTATAAACGCTCATATCTCATTAAAAAAAAAAAAAAAAAAAAGTTCACCTAACCTAACCGAACCAAATCTACCCTGTTCGCCATTCAATTTCCTATCTAATGGTGTAATTTGTTTCGAGTTATCGATGTAAATGTTCCAACATTATAAACGCTCATATCTCAGTCAAATGTTAACCAATCTTCAATATTGATATAGTTTTAGATTTGCCGTTCAATTTTCTATTTAACTGTGTAATTTTTTTAAATAAATCAACTAGTTTTTGAGAAATCGATGTAAACGTTCCAACATTATAAACGCTCATATCTCATAAAAAAAACAAAAAAAAAAAGTTCACCTAACCTAACCGAACCAAACCTACCCTGTTCGCCATTCAATTTCCTATCTGATGGTGTAATTTGTTTCGAGTTATCGATGTAAATGTTCCAACATTATAAACGCTCATATCTCAGTCAAATGTTAACCAATCTTCAATATTGATATAGTTTAAGATTCACCGTTCAATTTTCTATCTAACTGTGTAATTTTTTTAAATAAATCAACTAGTTTTTGAGAAATCGATGTAAACGTACCAACATTATAAACGCTCATATCTCAAAAAAAAAAAAAAAAAAAAAAGTTCACCTAACCCTACCGAACCAAACCTACCCTGTTCGCCATTCAATTTCCTATCTAATGGTGTAATTTGTTTCGAGTTATCGATGTAAATGTTCCAACATTATAAACGCTCATATCTCAGTCAAATGTTTACCAATCTTCAATATTGATATAGTTTTAGATTCGTTGTTCAATTTTCTATGTAACGGTGTAATTATTCTTAAATAAATCAACAAGTTTTTGAGAAATCGATGTAAACGTTCCAACATTATAAACGCTCATATCTCAGTCAAATGTTAACCAATCTTCAATATTGATATAGTTTTAGATTTGCCGTTCAATTTTCTATTTAACTGTGTAATTTTTTTAAATAAATCAACTAGTTTTTGAGAAATCGATGTAAACGTACCAACATTATAAACGCTCATATCTCATAAAAAAAAAAAAAAAGTTCATCTAACCTAACTGAACCAAACCTACCCTGTTCGCCATTCAATTTCCTATCTAATGGTGTAATTTGTTTCGAGTTATCGATGTAAATGTTCCAACATTATAAACGCTCATATCTCAGTCAAATGTTAACCAATCTTCAATATTGATATAGTTTTAGATTCGCCGTTCAATTTTCTATTTAACAGTGTAATTTTTTTTAAATAAATCGACTAGTTTTTGAGAAATCGATGTAAACGTTCCAACATTATAAACACTCATATCTCAGTCAAATGTTAACCAATCTTCAATATTGATATAGTTTTAGATTTGCCGTTCAATTTTCTATTTAACTGTGTAATTTTTTTAAATAAATCAACTAGTTTTTGAGAAAGCGATGTAAACGTACCAACATTATAAACGCTCATGTCTCAGTCAAATGTTAACCAATCTTCAATATTGATATAGTTTTAGATTCGTTGTTCAATTTTCTATGTAACGGTGTAATTATTCTTAAATAAATCAACAAGTTTTTGAGAAATCGATGTAAACGTTCCAACATTATAAACGCTCATATCTCAGTCAAATGTTAACCAATCTTCAATATTGATATAGTTTAAGATTCACCGTTCAATTTTCTATCTAACTGTGTAATTTTTTTTAATAAATCAACTAGTTTTTGAGAAATCGATGTAAACGTACCAACATTATAAACGCTCATATCTCATAAAAAAAAAAAAAAAAAAAGTTCACCTAACCCTACCGAACCAAACCTACCCTGTTCGCCATTCAATTTCCTATCTAATGGTGTAATTTGTTTCGAGTTATCGATGTAAATGTTCCAACATTATAAACGCTCATATCTCAGTCAAATGTTTACCAATCTTCAATATTGATATAGTTTTAGATTCGTTGTTCAATTTTCTATGTAACGGTGTAATTATTCTTAAATAAATCAACAAGTTTTTGAGAAATCGATGTAAACGTACCAACATTATTAACGCTCATATCTCATAAAAAAAAATAAAAAAAAGTTCACCTTACCTAACCGAACCAAACCTACCCTGTTCGCCATTCAATTTCCTATCTAATGGTGTAATTTGTTTCGAGTTATCGATGTAAATGTTCCAACATTATAAACGCTCATATCTCAGTCAAATGTTAACCAATCTTCAATATTGATATAGTTTAAGATTCACCGTTCAATTTTCTATCTAACTGTGTAATTTTTTTTAATAAATCAACTAGTTTTTGAGAAATCGATGTAAACGTACCAACATTATAAACGCTCATATCTCATAAAAAAAAAAAAAAAAAAAAGTTCACCTAACCCTACCGAACCAAACCTACCCTGTTCGCCATTCAATTTCCTATCTAATGGTGTAATTTGTTTCGAGTTATCGATGTAAACGTTCCAACATTATAAACGCTCATATCTCAGTCAAATGTGAACCAATCTTCAATATTGATATAGTTTAAGATTCACCGTTCAATTTTCTATTTAACGGTGTAATTTTTTTTAAATAAATCGACTAGTTTTTGAGAAATCGATGTAAACGTTCCAACATTATAAACACTCATATCTCAGTCAAATGTTAACCAATCTTCAATATTGATATAGTTTTAGATTTGCCGTTCAATTTTCTATCTAACTGTGTAATTTTTTTAAATAAATCAACTAGTTTTTGAGAAATCGATGTAAACGTACCAACATTATTAACGCTCATATCTCATAAAAAAAAATAAAAAAAAGTTCACCTTACCTAACCGAACCAAACCTACCCTGTTCGCCATTCAATTTCCTATCTAATGGTGTAATTTGTTTCGAGTTATCGATGTAAATGTTCCAACATTATAAACGCTCATATCTCAGTCAAATGTTAACCAATCTTCAATATTGATATAGTTTTAGATTCGCCGTTCAATTTTCTATGTAACGGTCTAATTTTTTTAAAATAAATTGACTAGTTTTTGAGAAATCGATGTAAACGTTCCAACATTATAAACGCTCATATCTCAGTCAAATGTGAACCAATCTTCAATATTTATATAGTTTAAGATTCACCGTTCAATTTTCTATCTAACTGTGTAATTTTTTTAAATAAATCAACTAGTTTTTGAGAAATCGATGTAAACGTACCAACATTATAAACGCTCATATCTCAGTCAAATGTTAACCAATCTTCAATATTGATATAGTTTTAGATTCGCCGTTCAATTTTCTATTTAAGGGTGTAATTTTTTTAAAATAAATCGACTAGTTTTTGAGAAATCGATGTAAACGTTCCAACATTATAAACGCTCATATCTCATTAAAAAAAAAAAAAAAAAAAAGTTCACCTAACCTAACCGAACCAAATCTACCCTGTTCGCCATTCAATTTCCTATCTAATGGTGTAATTTGTTTCGAGTTATCGATGTAAATGTTCCAACATTATAAACGCTCATATCTCATAAAAAAAAAAAAAAAAAAAAGTTCACCTAACCCTACCGAACCAAACCTACCCTGTTCGCCATTCAATTTCCTATCTAATGGTGTAATTTGTTTCGAGTTATCGATGTAAATGTTCCAACATTATAAACGCTCATATCTCAGTCAAATGTTAACCAATCTTCAATATTGATATAGTTTTAGATTCGTTGTTCAATTTTCTATGTAACGGTGTAATTATTCTTAAATAAATCAACAAGTTTTTGAGAAATCGATGTAAACGTTCCAACATTATAAACGCTCATATCTCAGTCAAATGTTAACCAATCTTCAATATTGATATAGTTTTAGATTTGCCGTTCAATTTTCTATTTAACTGTGTAATTTTTTTAAATAAATCAACTAGTTTTTGAGAAATCGATGTAAACGTACCAACATTATAAACGCTCATGTCTCAGTCAAATGTTAACCAATCTTCAATATTGATATAGTTTTAGATTCGTTGTTCAATTTTCTATGTAACGGTGTAATTATTCTTAAATAAATCAACAAGTTTTTGAGAAATCGATGTAAACGTTCCAACATTATAAACGCTCATATCTCAGTCAAATGTTAACCAATCTTCAATATTGATATAGTTTAAGATTCACCGTTCAATTTTCTATCTAACTGTGTAATTTTTTTTAATAAATCAACTAGTTTTTGAGAAATCGATGTAAACGTACCAACATTATAAACGCTCATATCTCATAAAAAAAAAAAAAAAAAAGTTCACCTAACCCTACCGAACCAAACCTACCCTGTTCGCCATTCAATTTCCTATCTAATGGTGTAATTTGTTTCGAGTTATCGATGTAAATGTTCCAACATTATAAACGCTCATATCTCAGTCAAATGTTTACCAATCTTCAATATTGATATAGTTTTAGATTCGTTGTTCAATTTTCTATGTAACGGTGTAATTATTCTTAAATAAATCAACAAGTTTTTGAGAAATCGATGTAAACGTTCCAACATTATAAACGCTCATATCTCAGTCAAATGTTAACCAATCTTCAATATTGATATAGTTTTAGATTTGCCGTTCAATTTTCTATTTAACTGTGTAATTTTTTTAAATAAATCAACTAGTTTTTGAGAAATCGATGTAAACGTACCAACATTATAAACGCTCATATCTCATAAAAAAAAAAAAAAGTTCATCTAACCTAACTGAACCAAACCTACCCTGTTCGCCATTCAATTTCCTATCTAATGGTGTAATTTGTTTCGAGTTATCGATGTAAATGTTCCAACATTATAAACGCTCATATCTCAGTCAAATGTTAACCAATCTTCAATATTGATATAGTTTTAGATTCGCCGTTCAATTTTCTATTTAACGGTGTAATTTTTTTTAAATAAATCGACTAGTTTTTGAGAAATCGATGTAAACGTTCCAACATTATAAACACTCATATCTCAGTCAAATGTTAACCAATCTTCAATATTGATATAGTTTTAGATTTGCCGTTCAATTTTCTATCTAACTGTGTAATTTTTTTAAATAAATCAACTAGTTTTTGAGAAATCGATGTAAACGTACCAACATTATTAACGCTCATATCTCATAAAAAAAAATAAAAAAAAGTTCACCTTACCTAACCGAACCAAACCTACCCTGTTCGCCATTCAATTTCCTATCTAATGGTGTAATTTGTTTCGAGTTATCGATGTAAATGTTCCAACATTATAAACACTCATATCTCAGTCAAATGTTAACCAATCTTCAATATTGATATAGTTTTAGATTTGCCGTTCAATTTTCTATCTAACTGTGTAATTTTTTTAAATAAATCAACTAGTTTTTGAGAAATCGATGTAAACGTACCAACATTATTAACGCTCATATCTCATAAAAAAAAATAAAAAAAAGTTCACCTTACCTAACCGAACCCAACCTACCCTGTTCGCCATTCAATTTCCTATCTAATGGTGTAATTTGTTTCGAGTTATCGATGTAAACGTTCCAACATTATAAACGCTCATATCTCAGTCAAATGTTAACCAATCTTCAATATTGATATAGTTTTAGATTCGCCGTTCAATTTTCTATTTAACGGTGTAATTTTTTTTAAATAAATCGACTAGTTTTTGAGAAATCGATGTAAACGTTCCAACATTATAAACACTCATATCTCAGTCAAATGTTAACCAATCTTCAATATTGATATAGTTTTAGATTTGCCGTTCAATTTTCTATCTAACTGTGTAATTTTTTTTAATAAATCAACTAGTTTTTGAGAAATCGATGTAAACGTACCAACATTATAAACGCTCATATCTCAAAAAAAAAAAAAAAAAAAAAAGTTCACCTAACCCTACCGAACCAAACCTACCCTGTTCGCCATTCAATTTCCTATCTAATGGTGTAATTTGTTTCGAGTTATCGATGTAAATGTTCCAACATTATAAACGCTCATATCTCAGTCAAATGTTTACCAATCTTCAATATTGATATAGTTTTAGATTCGTTGTTCAATTTTCTATGTAACGGTGTAATTATTCTTAAATAAATCAACAAGTTTTTGAGAAATCGATGTAAACGTTCCAACATTATAAACGCTCATATCTCAGTCAAATGTTAACCAATCTTCAATATTGATATAGTTTTAGATTTGCCGTTCAATTTTCTATTTAACTGTGTAATTTTTTTAAATAAATCAACTAGTTTTTGAGAAATCGATGTAAACGTACCAACATTATAAACGCTCATATCTCATAAAAAAAAAAAAAAAGTTCATCTAACCTAACTGAACCAAACCTACCCTGTTCGCCATTCAATTTCCTATCTAATGGTGTAATTTGTTTCGAGTTATCGATGTAAATGTTCCAACATTATAAACGCTCATATCTCAGTCAAATGTTTACCAATCTTCAATATTGATATAGTTTTAGATTCGTTGTTCAATTTTCTATGTAACGGTGTAATTATTCTTAAATAAATCAACAAGTTTTTGAGAAATCGATGTAAACGTTCCAACATTATAAACGCTCATATCTCAGTCAAATGTTAACCAATCTTCAATATTGATATAGTTTTAGATTTGCCGTTCAATTTTCTATTTAACTGTGTAATTTTTTTAAATAAATCAACTAGTTTTTGAGAAATCGATGTAAACGTACCAACATTATAAACGCTCATATCTCAGTCAAATGTTAACCAATCTTCAATATTGATATAGTTTTAGATTCGTTGTTCAATTTTCTATGTAACGGTGTAATTATTCTTAAATAAATCAACAAGTTTTTGAGAAATCGATGTAAACGTTCCAACATTATAAACGCTCATATCTCAGTCAAATGTTAACCAATCTTCAATATTGATATAGTTTAAGATTCACCGTTCAATTTTCTATCTAACTGTGTAATTTTTTTTAATAAATCAACTAGTTTTTGAGAAATCGATGTAAACGTACCAACATTATAAACGCTCATATCTCATAAAAAAAAAAAAAAAAAAAAGTTCACCTAACCCTACCGAACCAAACCTACCCTGTTCGCCATTCAATTTCCTATCTAATGGTGTAATTTGTTTCGAGTTATCGATGTAAATGTTCCAACATTATAAACGCTCATATCTCAGTCAAATGTTTACCAATCTTCAATATTGATATAGTTTTAGATTCGTTGTTCAATTTTCTATGTAACGGTGTAATTATTCTTAAATAAATCAACAAGTTTTTGAGAAATCGATGTAAACGTTCCAACATTATAAACGCTCATATCTCAGTCAAATGTTAACCAATCTTCAATATTGATATAGTTTTAGATTTGCCGTTCAATTTTCTATTTAACTGTGTAATTTTTTTAAATAAATCAACTAGTTTTTGAGAAATCGATGTAAACGTACCAACATTATAAACGCTCATATCTCATAAAAAAAAAAAAAAAGTTCATCTAACCTAACTGAACCAAACCTACCCTGTTCGCCATTCAATTTCCTATCTAATGGTGTAATTTGTTTCGAGTTATCGATGTAAATGTTCCAACATTATAAACGCTCATATCTCAGTCAAATGTTAACCAATCTTCAATATTGATATAGTTTTAGATTCGCCGTTCAATTTTCTATTTAACGGTGTAATTTTTTTTAAATAAATCGACTAGTTTTTGAGAAATCGATGTAAACGTTCCAACATTATAAACACTCATATCTCAGTCAAATGTTAACCAATCTTCAATATTGATATAGTTTTAGATTTGCCGTTCAATTTTCTATCTAACTGTGTAATTTTTTTAAATAAATCAACTAGTTTTTGAGAAATCGATGTAAACGTACCAACATTATTAACGCTCATATCTCATAAAAAAAAATAAAAAAAAGTTCACCTTACCTAACCGAACCAAACCTACCCTGTTCGCCATTCAATTTCCTATCTAATGGTGTAATTTGTTTCGAGTTATCGATGTAAATGTTCCAACATTATAAACGCTCATATCTCAGTCAAATGTTAACCAATCTTCAATATTGATATAGTTTTAGATTCGCCGTTCAATTTTCTATGTAACGGTCTAATTTTTTTAAAATAAATTGACTAGTTTTTGAGAAATCGATGTAAACGTTCCAACATTATAAACGCTCATATCTCAGTCAAATGTGAACCAATCTTCAATATTGATATAGTTTAAGATTCACCGTTCAATTTTCTATCTAACTGTGTAATTTTTTTAAATAAATCAACTAGTTTTTGAGAAATCGATGTAAACGTACCAACATTATAAACGCTCATATCTCAGTCAAATGTTAACCAATCTTCAATATTGATATAGTTTTAGATTCGCCGTTCAATTTTCTATTTAAGGGTGTAATTTTTTTAAAATAAATCGACTAGTTTTTGAGAAATCGATGTAAACGTTCCAACATTATAAACGCTCATATCTCATTAAAAAAAAAAAAAAAAA
Organism: Pieris brassicae; assembly: GCF_905147105.1. Taxonomy (NCBI): domain Eukaryota; kingdom Metazoa; phylum Arthropoda; class Insecta; order Lepidoptera; family Pieridae; genus Pieris; species Pieris brassicae. The sequence goes on from NW_025576128.1 coordinate 89,930, forward strand.
AAAGTTCACCTAACCTAACCGAACCAAATCTACCCTGTTCGCCATTCAATTTCCTATCTAATGGTGTAATTTGTTTCGAGTTATCGATGTAAATGTTCCAACATTATAAACGCTCATATCTCAGTCAAATGTTAACCAATCTTCAATATTGATATAGTTTTAGATTTGCCGTTCAATTTTCTATTTAACTGTGTAATTTTTTTAAATAAATCAACTAGTTTTTGAGAAATCGATGTAAACGTACCAACATTATAAACGCTCATATCTCATAAAAAAAAAAAAAAAGTTTATCTAACCTAACTGAACCAAACCTACCCTGTTCGCCATTCAATTTCCTATCTAATGGTGTAATTTGTTTCGAGTTATCGATGTAAATGTTCCAACATTATAAACGCTCATATCTCAGTAAAATGTTAACCAATCTTCAATATTGATATAGTTTTAGATTTGCTGTTCAATTTTCTATCTAACGGTGTAATTATTCTTAAATAAATCGACTAGTTTTTGAGAAATCGATGTAAACGTTCCAACATTATAAACGCTCATATCTCAGTCAAATGTTAACCAATCTTCAATATTGATATAGTTTTAGATTCGCCGTTCAATTTTCTATCTAACTGTGTAATTTTTTTTAATAAATCAACTAGTTTTTGAGAAATCGATGTAAACGTACCAACATTATAAACGCTCATATCTCAGTCAAATGTTAACCAATCTTCAATATTGATATAGTTTTAGATTCGCCGTTCAATTTTCTATCTAACGGTGTAATTATTCTTAAATAAATCGACTAGTTTTGAGAAATCGATGTAAACGTTCCAACATTATAAACGCTCATATCTCATAAAAAAAAACAAAAAAAAAAAGTTCACCTAACCTAACCGAACCAAACCTACCCTGTTCGCCATTCAATTTCCTATCTGATGGTGTAATTTGTTTCGAGTTATCGATGTAAATGTTCCAACATTATAAACGCTCATATCTCAGTCAAATGTTAACCAATCTTCAATATTGATATAGTTTTAGATTCGCCGTTCAATTTTCTATCTAACGGTGTAATTATTCTTAAATAAATCGACTAGTTTTTGAGAAATCGATGTAAACGTACCAACATTATAAACGCTCATATCTCAGTCAAATGTTAACCAATCTTCAATATTGATATAGTTTTAGATTCGCCGTTCAATTTTCTATCTAACGGTGTAATTATTCTTAAATAAATCGACTAGTTTTGAGAAATCGATGTAAACGTTCCAACATTATAAACGCTCATATCTCATAAAAAAAACAAAAAAAAAAAGTTCACCTAACCTAACCGAACCAAACCTACCCTGTTCGCCATTCAATTTCCTATCTAATGGTGTAATTTGTTTCGAGTTATCGATGTAAATGTTCCAACATTATAAACGCTCATATCTCAGTCAAATGTTAACCAATCTTCAATATTGATATAGTTTTAGATTCGCCGTTCAATTTTCTATCTAACGGTGTAATTATTCTTAAATAAATCGACTAGTTTTTGAGAAATCGATGTAAACGTACCAACATTATAAACGCTCATATCTCAGTCAAATGTGAACCAATCTTCAATATTGATATAGTTTAAGATTCACCGTTCAATTTTCTATCTAACTGTGTAATTTTTTTAAATAAATCAACTAGTTTTTGAGAAATCGATGTAAACGTACCAACATTATAAACGCTCATATCTCAGTCAAATGTTAACCAATCTTCAATATTGATATAGTTTTAGATTCGCCGTTCAATTTTCTATTTAAGGGTGTAATTTTTTTAAAATAAATCGACTAGTTTTTGAGAAATCGATGTAAACGTTCCAACATTATAAACGCTCATATCTCATTAAAAAAAAAAAAAAAAAAAAGTTCACCTAACCTAACCGAACCAAATCTACCCTGTTCGCCATTCAATTTCCTATCTAATGGTGTAATTTGTTTCGAGTTATCGATGTAAATGTTCCAACATTATAAACGCTCATATCTCAGTCAAATGTTAACCAATCTTCAATATTGATATAGTTTTAGATTCGCCGTTCAATTTTCTATTTAACGGTGTAATTTTTTTTAAATAAATCGACTAGTTTTTGAGAAATCGATGTAAACGTTCCAACATTATAAACACTCATATCTCAGTCAAATGTTAACCAATCTTCAATATTGATATAGTTTTAGATTTGCCGTTCAATTTTCTATCTAACTGTGTAATTTTTTTAAATAAATCAACTAGTTTTTGAGAAATCGATGTAAACGTACCAACATTATTAACGCTCATATCTCATAAAAAAAAATAAAAAAAAGTTCACCTTACCTAACCGAACCAAACCTACCCTGTTCGCCATTCAATTTCCTATCTAATGGTGTAATTTGTTTCGAGTTATCGATGTAAATGTTCCAACATTATAAACGCTCATATCTCAGTCAAATGTTAACCAATCTTCAATGTTGATATAGTTTTAGATTCGCCGTTCAATTTTCTATGTAACGGTCTAATTTTTTTAAAATAAATTGACTAGTTTTTGAGAAATCGATGTAAACGTACCAACATTATAAACGCTCATATCTCATACAAAAAAAAAAAAAAAAGTTCACCTAACCTAACCGAACCAAACCTACCCTGTTCGCCATTCAATTTCCTATCTAATGGTGTAATTTGTTTCGAGTTATCGATGTAAATGTTCCAACATTATAAACGCTCATATCTCAGTCAAATGTTAACCAATCTTCAATATTGATATAGTTTTAGATTTGCCGTTCAATTTTCTATCTAACTGTGTAATTTTTTTAAATAAATCAACTAGTTTTTGAGAAATCGATGTAAACGTACCAACATTATAAACGCTCATATCTCATACAAAAAAAAAAAAAAAAGTTCACCTAACCTAACCGAACCAAACCTACCCTGTTCGCCATTCAATTTCCTATCTAATGGTGTAATTTGTTTCGAGTTATCGATGTAAACGTTCCAACATTATAAACGCTCATATCTCAGTCAAATGTTAACCAATCTTCAATATTGATATAGTTTTAGATTCGCCGTTCAATTTTCTATCTAACTGTGTAATTTTTTTTAATAAATCAACTAGTTTTTGAGAAATCGATGTAAACGTACCAACATTATAAACGCTCATATCTCAGTCAAATGTTAACCAATCTTCAATATTGATATTGTTTTAGATTCGCCGTTCAATTTTCTATCTAACGGTGTAATTATTCTTAAATAAATCGACTAGTTTTGAGAAATCGATGTAAACGTTCCAACATTATAAACGCTCATATCTCATTAAAAAAAAAAAAAAAAAAAAGTTCACCTAACCTAACCGAACCAAATCTACCCTGTTCGCCATTCAATTTCCTATCTAATGGTGTAATTTGTTTCGAGTTATCGATGTAAATGTTCCAACATTATAAACGCTCATATCTCAGTCAAATGTTAACCAATCTTCAATATTGATATAGTTTTAGATTTGCCGTTCAATTTTCTATTTAACTGTGTAATTTTTTTAAATAAATCAACTAGTTTTTGAGAAATCGATGTAAACGTTCCAACATTATAAACGCTCATATCTCATAAAAAAAACAAAAAAAAAAAGTTCACCTAACCTAACCGAACCAAACCTACCCTGTTCGCCATTCAATTTCCTATCTGATGGTGTAATTTGTTTCGAGTTATCGATGTAAATGTTCCAACATTATAAACGCTCATATCTCAGTCAAATGTTAACCAATCTTCAATATTGATATAGTTTTAGATTCGCCGTTCAATTTTCTATCTAACGGTGTAATTATTCTTAAATAAATCGACTAGTTTTTGAGAAATCGATGTAAACGTACCAACATTATAAACGCTCATATCTCAGTCAAATGTGAACCAATCTTCAATATTGATATAGTTTAAGATTCACCGTTCAATTTTCTATCTAACTGTGTAATTTTTTTAAATAAATCAACTAGTTTTTGAAAAATCGATGTAAACGTTCCAACATTATAAACGCTCATATCTCATTAAAAAAAAAAAAAAAAAAAAGTTCACCTAACCTAACCGAACCAAATCTACCCTGTTCGCCATTCAATTTCCTATCTAATGGTGTAATTTGTTTCGAGTTATCGATGTAAATGTTCCAACATTATAAACGCTCATATCTCAGTCAAATGTTAACCAATCTTCAATATTGATATAGTTTTAGATTTGCCGTTCAATTTTCTATCTAACTGTGTAATTTTTTTAAATAAATCAACTAGTTTTTGAGAAATCGATGTAAACGTACCAACATTATAAACGCTCATATCTCATACAAAAAAAAAAAAAAAAGTTCACCTAACCTAACCGAACCAAACCTACCCTGTTCGCCATTCAATTTCCTATCTGATGGTGTAATTTGTTTCGAGTTATCGATGTAAACGTTCCAACATTATAAACGCTCATATCTCAGTCAAATGTTAACCAATCTTCAATATTGATATAGTTTTAGATTCGCCGTTCAATTTTCTATCTAACTGTGTAATTTTTTTTAATAAATCAACTAGTTTTTGAGAAATCGATGTAAACGTACCAACATTATAAACGCTCATATCTCAGTCAAATGTTAACCAATCTTCAATATTGATATTGTTTTAGATTCGCCGTTCAATTTTCTATCTAACGGTGTAATTATTCTTAAATAAATCGACTAGTTTTGAGAAATCGATGTAAACGTTCCAACATTATAAACGCTCATATCTCATTAAAAAAAAAAAAAAAAAAAGTTCACCTAACCTAACCGAACCAAATCTACCCTGTTCGCCATTCAATTTCCTATCTAATGGTGTAATTTGTTTCGAGTTATCGATGTAAATGTTCCAACATTATAAACGCTCATATCTCAGTCAAATGTTAACCAATCTTCAATATTGATATAGTTTTAGATTTGCCGTTCAATTTTCTATTTAACTGTGTAATTTTTTTAAATAAATCAACTAGTTTTTGAGAAATCGATGTAAACGTTCCAACATTATAAACGCTCATATCTCATAAAAAAAAAAAAAAAAAAAAGTTCACCTAACCTAACCGAACCAAACCTACCCTGTTCGCCATTCAATTTCCTATCTGATGGTGTAATTTGTTTCGAGTTATCGATGTAAATGTTCCAACATTATAAACGCTCATATCTCAGTCAAATGTTAACCAATCTTCAATATTGATATAGTTTTAGATTCGCCGTTCAATTTTCTATCTAACGGTGTAATTATTCTTAAATAAATCGACTAGTTTTTGAGAAATCGATGTAAACGTACCAACATTATAAACGCTCATATCTCAGTCAAATGTGAACCAATCTTCAATATTGATATAGTTTAAGATTCACCGTTCAATTTTCTATCTAACTGTGTAATTTTTTTAAATAAATCAACTAGTTTTTGAAAAATCGATGTAAACGTTCCAACATTATAAACGCTCATATCTCATTAAAAAAAAAAAAAAAAAAAAGTTCACCTAACCTAACCGAACCAAATCTACCCTGTTCGCCATTCAATTTCCTATCTAATGGTGTAATTTGTTTCGAGTTATCGATGTAAATGTTCCAACATTATAAACGCTCATATCTCAGTCAAATGTTAACCAATCTTCAATATTGATATAGTTTTAGATTCGCCGTTCAATTTTCTATTTAAGGGTGTAATTTTTTTAAAATAAATCGACTAGTTTTTGAGAAATCGATGTAAACGTTCCAACATTATAAACGCTCATATCTCATTAAAAAAAAAAAAAAAAAAAAGTTCACCTAACCTAACCGAACCAAATCTACCCTGTTCGCCATTCAATTTCCTATCTAATGGTGTAATTTGTTTCGAGTTATCGATGTAAATGTTCCAACATTATAAACGCTCATATCTCAGTCAAATGTTAACCAATCTTCAATATTGATATAGTTTTAGATTCGCCGTTCAATTTTCTATTTAACGGTGTAATTTTTTTTAAATAAATCGACTAGTTTTTGAGAAATCGATGTAAACGTTCCAACATTATAAACACTCATATCTCAGTCAAATGTTAACCAATCTTCAATATTGATATAGTTTTAGATTTGCCGTTCAATTTTCTATCTAACTGTGTAATTTTTTTAAATAAATCAACTAGTTTTTGAGAAATCGATGTAAACGTACCAACATTATTAACGCTCATATCTCATAAAAAAAAATAAAAAAAAGTTCACCTTACCTAACCGAACCAAACCTACCCTGTTCGCCATTCAATTTCCTATCTAATGGTGTAATTTGTTTCGAGTTATCGATGTAAATGTTCCAACATTATAAACGCTCATATCTCAGTCAAATGTTAACCAATCTTCAATGTTGATATAGTTTTAGATTCGCCGTTCAATTTTCTATGTAACGGTCTAATTTTTTTAAAATAAATTGACTAGTTTTTGAGAAATCGATGTAAACGTACCAACATTATAAACGCTCATATCTCATACAAAAAAAAAAAAAAAAGTTCACCTAACCTAACCGAACCAAACCTACCCTGTTCGCCATTCAATTTCCTATCTAATGGTGTAATTTGTTTCGAGTTATCGATGTAAATGTTCCAACATTATAAACGCTCATATCTCAGTCAAATGTTAACCAATCTTCAATATTGATATAGTTTTAGATTTGCCGTTCAATTTTCTATCTAACTGTGTAATTTTTTTAAATAAATCAACTAGTTTTTGAGAAATCGATGTAAACGTACCAACATTATAAACGCTCATATCTCATACAAAAAAAAAAAAAAAAGTTCACCTAACCTAACCGAACCAAACCTACCCTGTTCGCCATTCAATTTCCTATCTAATGGTGTAATTTGTTTCGAGTTATCGATGTAAACGTTCCAACATTATAAACGCTCATATCTCAGTCAAATGTTAACCAATCTTCAATATTGATATAGTTTTAGATTCGCCGTTCAATTTTCTATCTAACTGTGTAATTTTTTTTAATAAATCAACTAGTTTTTGAGAAATCGATGTAAACGTACCAACATTATAAACGCTCATATCTCAGTCAAATGTTAACCAATCTTCAATATTGATATTGTTTTAGATTCGCCGTTCAATTTTCTATCTAACGGTGTAATTATTCTTAAATAAATCGACTAGTTTTGAGAAATCGATGTAAACGTTCCAACATTATAAACGCTCATATCTCATTAAAAAAAAAAAAAAAAAAAAGTTCACCTAACCTAACCGAACCAAATCTACCCTGTTCGCCATTCAATTTCCTATCTAATGGTGTAATTTGTTTCGAGTTATCGATGTAAATGTTCCAACATTATAAACGCTCATATCTCAGTCAAATGTTAACCAATCTTCAATATTGATATAGTTTTAGATTTGCCGTTCAATTTTCTATTTAACTGTGTAATTTTTTTAAATAAATCAACTAGTTTTTGAGAAATCGATGTAAACGTTCCAACATTATAAACGCTCATATCTCATAAAAAAAACAAAAAAAAAAAGTTCACCTAACCTAACCGAACCAAACCTACCCTGTTCGCCATTCAATTTCCTATCTGATGGTGTAATTTGTTTCGAGTTATCGATGTAAATGTTCCAACATTATAAACGCTCATATCTCAGTCAAATGTTAACCAATCTTCAATATTGATATAGTTTTAGATTCGCCGTTCAATTTTCTATCTAACGGTGTAATTATTCTTAAATAAATCGACTAGTTTTTGAGAAATCGATGTAAACGTACCAACATTATAAACGCTCATATCTCAGTCAAATGTGAACCAATCTTCAATATTGATATAGTTTAAGATTCACCGTTCAATTTTCTATCTAACTGTGTAATTTTTTTAAAAAAATCAACTAGTTTTTGAAAAATCGATGTAAACGTTCCAACATTATAAACGCTCATATCTCATTAAAAAAAAAAAAAAAAAAAAGTTCACCTAACCTAACCGAACCAAATCTACCCTGTTCGCCATTCAATTTCCTATCTAATGGTGTAATTTGTTTCGAGTTATCGATGTAAATGTTCCAACATTATAAACGCTCATATCTCAGTCAAATGTTAACCAATCTTCAATATTGATATAGTTTTAGATTTGCCGTTCAATTTTCTATCTAACTGTGTAATTTTTTTAAATAAATCAACTAGTTTTTGAGAAATCGATGTAAACGTACCAACATTATAAACGCTCATATCTCATACAAAAAAAAAAAAAAAAGTTCACCTAACCTAACCGAACCAAACCTACCCTGTTCGCCATTCAATTTCCTATCTAATGGTGTAATTTGTTTCGAGTTATCGATGTAAACGTTCCAACATTATAAACGCTCATATCTCAGTCAAATGTTAACCAATCTTCAATATTGATATAGTTTTAGATTCGCCGTTCAATTTTCTATCTAACTGTGTAATTTTTTTTAATAAATCAACTAGTTTTTGAGAAATCGATGTAAACGTACCAACATTATAAACGCTCATATCTCAGTCAAATGTTAACCAATCTTCAATATTGATATTGTTTTAGATTCGCCGTTCAATTTTCTATCTAACGGTGTAATTATTCTTAAATAAATCGACTAGTTTTGAGAAATCGATGTAAACGTTCCAACATTATAAACGCTCATATCTCATTAAAAAAAAAAAAAAAAAAAAGTTCACCTAACCTAACCGAACCAAATCTACCCTGTTCGCCATTCAATTTCCTATCTAATGGTGTAATTTGTTTCGAGTTATCGATGTAAATGTTCCAACATTATAAACGCTCATATCTCAGTCAAATGTTAACCAATCTTCAATATTGATATAGTTTTAGATTTGCCGTTCAATTTTCTATTTAACTGTGTAATTTTTTTAAATAAATCAACTAGTTTTTGAGAAATCGATGTAAACGTTCCAACATTATAAACGCTCATATCTCATAAAAAAAACAAAAAAAAAAAGTTCACCTAACCTAACCGAACCAAACCTACCCTGTTCGCCATTCAATTTCCTATCTGATGGTGTAATTTGTTTCGAGTTATCGATGTAAATGTTCCAACATTATAAACGCTCATATCTCAGTCAAATGTTAACCAATCTTCAATATTGATATAGTTTTAGATTCGCCGTTCAATTTTCTATCTAACGGTGTAATTATTCTTAAATAAATCGACTAGTTTTTGAGAAATCGATGTAAACGTACCAACATTATAAACGCTCATATCTCAGTCAAATGTGAACCAATCTTCAATATTGATATAGTTTAAGATTCACCGTTCAATTTTCTATCTAACTGTGTAATTTTTTTAAATAAATCAACTAGTTTTTGAAAAATCGATGTAAACGTTCCAACATTATAAACGCTCATATCTCATTAAAAAAAAAAAAAAAAAAAAGTTCACCTAACCTAACCGAACCAAATCTACCCTGTTCGCCATTCAATTTCCTATCTAATGGTGTAATTTGTTTCGAGTTATCGATGTAAATGTTCCAACATTATAAACGCTCATATCTCAGTCAAATGTTAACCAATCTTCAATATTGATATAGTTTTAGATTCGCCGTTCAATTTTCTATTTAAGGGTGTAATTTTTTTAAAATAAATCGACTAGTTTTTGAGAAATCGATGTAAACGTTCCAACATTATAAACGCTCATATCTCATTAAAAAAAAAAAAAAAAAAAAGTTCACCTAACCTAACCGAACCAAATCTACCCTGTTCGCCATTCAATTTCCTATCTAATGGTGTAATTTGTTTCGAGTTATCGATGTAAATGTTCCAACATTATAAACGCTCATATCTCAGTCAAATGTTAACCAATCTTCAATATTGATATAGTTTTAGATTCGCCGTTCAATTTTCTATTTAACGGTGTAATTTTTTTTAAATAAATCGACTAGTTTTTGAGAAATCGATGTAAACGTTCCAACATTATAAACACTCATATCTCAGTCAAATGTTAACCAATCTTCAATATTGATATAGTTTTAGATTCGCCGTTCAATTTTCTATCTAACGGTGTAATTTTGTATGTAACGATGTCAAAAAAAAAAAAAAAAAAAAAGGTCAGCCAACCAAACCGAACCAAACTTAACCTGTTCGCCATTCAATTTCCTATCTAATGGTGTAATTTGTTTCGAGTTATCGATGTAAACGTTCCAACATTATAAACGCTCATATCTCAGTCAAATGTTAACCAATCTTCAATATTGATATAGTTTTAGATTCGCCGTTCAATTTTCTATCTAACGGTGTAATTTTGTATGTAACGATGTCTAAAAAAAAAAAAAAAAAAAAGGTCAGCCAACCAAACCGAACCAAACTTAACCTGTTCGCCATTCAATTTCCTATCTAATGGTGTAATTTGTTTCGAGTTATCGATGTAAATGTTCCAACACTATAAACGCCCATATCTCAGTCAAATGTTAACCAATCTTCAATATTGATATAGTTTTAGATTCGCCGTTCAATTTTCTATCTAACGGTGTAATTTTGTATGTAACGATGTCTAAAAAAAAAAAAAAAAAAAAGGTCAGCCAACCAAACCGAACCAAACTTAACCTGTTCGCCATTCAATTTCCTATCTAATGGTGTAATTTGTTTCGAGTTATCGATGTAAACGTTCCAACATTATAAACGCTCATATCTCAGTCAAATGTTAACCAATCTTCAATATTGATATAGTTTTAGATTCGCCGTTCAATTTTCTATCTAACGGTGTAATTTTGTATGTAACGATGTCTAAAAAAAAAAAAAAAAAAAAAGGTCAGCCAACCAAACCGAACCAAACTTAACCTGTTCGCCATTCAATTTCCTATCTAATGGTGTAATTTGTTTCGAGTTATCGATGTAAATGTTCCAACACTATAAACGCCCATATCTCAGTCAAATGTTAACCAATCTTCAATATTGATATAGTTTTAGATTCGCCGTTCAATTTTCTATCTAACGGTGTAATTTTGTATGTAACGATGTCAAAAAAAAAAAAAAAAAAAAAGGTCAGCCAACCAAACCGAACCAAACTTAACCTGTTCGCCATTCAATTTCCTATCTAATGGTGTAATTTGTTTCGAGTTATCGATGTAAATGTTCCAACACTATAAACGCCCATATCTCAGTCAAATGTTAACCAATCTTCAATATTGATATAGTTTTAGATTCGCCGTTCAATTTTCTATCTAACGGTGTAATTTTGTATGTAACGATGTCTAAAAAAAAAAAAAAAAAAAAGGTCAGCCAACCAAACCGAACCAAACTTAACCTGTTCGCCATTCAATTTCCTATCTAATGGTGTAATTTGTTTCGAGTTATCGATGTTAATGTTCCAACATTATAAACGCTCATATCTCAGTCAAATGTTAACCAATCGTCGAAATTCATACATTTTTAGAATCGCCTTTCAATTGTCTATCTAACCATGTAATTTTTTTAAAATAAATCGACTAGATTTTGAGTAATCGATGTAAACGTTCCAACATTATAAACGCTCATATCTCAGTCAAATGTTAACCAATCTTCAATATTGATATAGTTTAAGATTCGCCGTTTAATTTTCTATCTAACGATGTAATTTTTTTTAAATAAATTGACTAGTTTTTGAGTAATCGATGTAAACGTTCCAACATTATAAACGCTCATATCTCAGTCAAATGTTAACCAATCTTCAATATTGATATAGTTTAAGATTCGCCGTTTAATTTTCTATCTAACGATGTAATTTTTATAAAATAAATCGACTAGTTTTTGAGAAATCGATGTAAACGTTCCAACACTATAAACGCCCATATCTCAGTCAAATGTTAACCAATCTTCAATATTGATATAGTTTTAGATTCGCCGTTCAATTTTCTATCTAACGGTGTAATTTTGTATGTAACGATGTCTAAAAAAAAAAAAAAAAAAAAGGTCAGCCAACCAAACCGAACCAAACTTAACCTGTTCGCCATTCAATTTCCTATCTAATGGTGTAATTTGTTTCGAGTTATCGATGTAAATGTTCCAACATTATAAACGCTCATATCTCAGTCAAATGTTAACCAATCTTAAATATTGATATAGTTTTAGATTCGCCGTTCAATTTTCTATCTAACGGTGTAATTTTGTATGTAACGTTCGCCATTCAATTTCCTATCTAATGGTGTAATTTGTTTCGAGTTATCGATGTTAATGTTCCAACATTATAAACGCTCATATCTCAGTCAAATGTTAACCAATCGTCGAAATTCATACATTTTTAGAATCGCCTTTCAATTGTCTATCTAACCATGTAATTTTTTTAAAATAAATCGACTAGATTTTGAGTAATCGATGTAAACGTTCCAACATTATAAACGCTCATATCTCAGTCAAATGTTAACCAATCTTAAATATTGATATAGTTTTAGATTCGCCGTTCAATTTTCTATCTAACGGTGTAATTTTGTATGTAACGATGTCTAAAAAAAAAAAAAAAAAAAGGTCAGCCAACCAAACCGAACCAAACTTAACCTGTTCGCCATTCAATTTCCTATCTAATGGTGTAATTTGTTTCGAGTTATCGATGTAAATGTTCCAACATTATAAACGCTCATATCTCAGTCAAATGTTAACCAATCTTAAATATTGATATAGTTTTAGATTCGCCGTTCAATTTTCTATCTAACGGTGTAATTTTTATAAAATAAATTGACTAGTTTTTGAGTAATCGATGTAAACGTTCCAACATTATAAACGCTCATATCTCAGTCAAATGTTAACCAATCTTCAATATTGATATAGTTTTAGATTCGCCGTTCAATTTTCTATCTAACGGTGTAATTTTGTATGTAACGATGTCTAAAAAAAAAAAAAAAAAAAAGGTCAGCCAACCAAACCGAACCAAACTTAACCTGTTCGCCATTCAATTTCCTATCTAATGGTGTAATTTGTTTCGAGTTATCGATGTAAATGTTCCAACATTATAAACGCTCATATCTCAGTCAAATGTTAACCAATCTTAAATATTGATATAGTTTTAGATTCGCCGTTCAATTTTCTATCTAACGGTGTAATTTTGTATGTAACGATGTCTTAAAAAAAAAAAAAAAAAAGGTCAGCCAACCAAACCGAACCAAACTTAACCTGTTCGCCATTCAATTTCCTATCTAATGGTGTAATTTGTTTCGAGTTATCGATGTAAATGTTCCAACATTATAAACGCTCATATCTCAGTCAAATGTTAACCAATCTTAAATATTGATATAGTTTTAGATTCGCCGTTCAATTTTCTATCTAACGGTGTAATTTTTATAAAATAAATTGACTAGTTTTTGAGTAATCGATGTAAACGTTCCAACATTATAAACGCTCATATCTCAGTCAAATGTTAACCAATCTTCAATATTGATATAGTTTTAGATTCGCCGTTCAATTTTCTATCTAACGGTGTAATTTTGTATGTAACGATGTCTAAAAAAAAAAAAAAAAAAAAGGTCAGCCAACCAAACCGAACCAAACTTAACCTGTTCGCCATTCAATTTCCTATCTAATGGTGTAATTTGTTTCGAGTTATCGATGTAAATGTTCCAACATTATAAACGCTCATATCTCAGTCAAATGTTAACCAATCTTAAATATTGATATAGTTTTAGATTCGCCGTTCAATTTTCTATCTAACGGTGTAATTTTTATAAAATAAATTGACTAGTTTTTGAGTAATCGATGTAAACGTTCCAACATTATAAACGCTCATATCTCAGTCAAATGTTAACCAATCTTCAATATTGATATAGTTTTAGATTCGCCGTTCAATTTTCTATCTAACGGTGTAATTTTGTATGTAACGATGTCTAAAAAAAAAAAAAAAAAAAAGGTCAGCCAACCAAACCGAACCAAACTTAACCTGTTCGCCATTCAATTTCCTATCTAATGGTGTAATTTGTTTCGAGTTATCGATGTTAATGTTCCAACATTATAAACGCTCATATCTCAGTCAAATGTTAACCAATCTTAAATATTGATATAGTTTTAGATTCGCCGTTCAATTTTCTATCTAACGGTGTAATTTTCATAAAATAAATTGACTAGTTTTTGAGTAATCGATGTAAACGTTCCAACATTATAAACGCTCATATCTCAGTCAAATGTTAACCAATCTTCAATATTGATATAGTTTTAGATTCGCCGTTCAATTTTCTATCTAACGGTGTAATTTTGTATGTAACGATGTCTAAAAAAAAAAAAAAAAAAAAGGTCAGCCAACCAAACCGAACCAAACTTAACCTGTTCGCCATTCAATTTCCTATCTAATGGTGTAATTTGTTTCGAGTTATCGATGTAAATGTTCCAACACTATAAACGCCCATATCTCAGTCAAATGTTAACCAATCTTCAATATTGATATAGTTTTAGATTCGCCGTTCAATTTTCTATCTAACGGTGTAATTTTGTATGTAACGATGTCTAAAAAAAAAAAAAAAAAAAAAGGTCAGCCAACCAAACCGAACCAAACTTAACCTGTTCGCCATTCAATTTCCTATCTAATGGTGTAATTTGTTTCGAGTTATCGATGTTAATGTTCCAACATTATAAACGCTCATATCTCAGTCAAATGTTAACCAATCGTCGAAATTCATACATTTTTAGAATCGCCTTTCAATTCTCTATCTAACCATGTAATTTTTTTAAAATAAATCGACTAGATTTTGAGTAATCGATGTAAACGTTCCAACATTATAAACGCTCATATCTCAGTCAAATGTTAACCAATCTTAAATATTGATATAGTTTTAGATTCGCCGTTCAATTTTCTATCTAACGGTGTAATTTTGTATGTAACGATGTCTAAAAAAAAAAAAAAAAAAAGGTCAGCCAACCAAACCGAACCAAACTTAACCTGTTCGCCATTCAATTTCCTATCTAATGGTGTAATTTGTTTCGAGTTATCGATGTAAATGTTCCAACATTATAAACGCTCATATCTCAGTCAAATGTTAACCAATCTTAAATATTGATATAGTTTTAGATTCGCCGTTCAATTTTCTATCTAACGGTGTAATTTTTATAAAATAAATTGACTAGTTTTTGAGTAATCGATGTAAACGTTCCAACATTATAAACGCTCATATCTCAGTCAAATGTTAACCAATCTTCAATATTGATATAGTTTTAGATTCGCCGTTCAATTTTCTATCTAACGGTGTAATTTTGTATGTAACGATGTCTAAAAAAAAAAAAAAAAAAAAGGTCAGCCAACCAAACCGAACCAAACTTAACCTGTTCGCCATTCAATTTCCTATCTAATGGTGTAATTTGTTTCGAGTTATCGATGTAAATGTTCCAACACTATAAACGCCCATATCTCAGTCAAATGTTAACCAATCTTCAATATTGATATAGTTTTAGATTCGCCGTTCAATTTTCTATCTAACGGTGTAATTTTGTATGTAACGATGTCTAAAAAAAAAAAAAAAAAAAAGGTCAGCCAACCAAACCGAACCAAACTTAACCTGTTCGCCATTCAATTTCCTATCTAATGGTGTAATTTGTTTCGAGTTATCGATGTTAATGTTCCAACATTATAAACGCTCATATCTCAGTCAAATGTTAACCAATCTTAAATATTGATATAGTTTTAGATTCGCCGTTCAATTTTCTATCTAACGGTGTAATTTTTATAAAATAAATTGACTAGTTTTTGAGTAATCGATGTAAACGTTCCAACATTATAAACGCTCATATCTCAGTCAAATGTTAACCAATCTTCAATATTGATATAGTTTTAGATTCGCCGTTCAATTTTCTATCTAACGGTGTAATTTTGTATGTAACGATGTCTAAAAAAAAAAAAAAAAAAAAAGGTCAGCCAACCAAACCGAACCAAACTTAACCTGTTCGCCATTCAATTTCCTATCTAATGGTGTAATTTGTTTCGAGTTATCGATGTTAATGTTCCAACATTATAAACGCTCATATCTCAGTCAAATGTTAACCAATCGTCGAAATTCATACATTTTTAGAATCGCCTTTCAATTGTCTATCTAACCATGTAATTTTTTTAAAATAAATCGACTAGATTTTGAGTAATCGATGTAAACGTTCCAACATTATAAACGCTCATATCTCAGTCAAATGTTAACCAATCTTAAATATTGATATAGTTTTAGATTCGCCGTTCAATTTTCTATCTAACGGTGTAATTTTGTATGTAACGATGTCTAAAAAAAAAAAAAAAAAAAGGTCAGCCAACCAAACCGAACCAAACTTAACCTGTTCGCCATTCAATTTCCTATCTAATGGTGTAATTTGTTTCGAGTTATCGATGTAAATGTTCCAACATTATAAACGCTCATATCTCAGTCAAATGTTAACCAATCTTAAATATTGATATAGTTTTAGATTCGCCGTTCAATTTTCTATCTAACGGTGTAATTTTCATAAAATAAATTGACTAGTTTTTGAGTAATCGATGTAAACGTTCCAACATTATAAACGCTCATATCTCAGTCAAATGTTAACCAATCTTCAATATTGATATAGTTTTAGATTCGCCGTTCAATTTTCTATCTAACGGTGTAATTTTGTATGTAACGATGTCAAAAAAAAAAAAAAAAAAAAAAGGTCAGCCAACCAAACCGAACCAAACTTAACCTGTTCGCCATTCAATTTCCTATCTAATGGTGTAATTTGTTTCGAGTTATCGATGTAAATGTTCCAACACTATAAACGCCCATATCTCAGTCAAATGTTAACCAATCTTCAATATTGATATAGTTTTAGATTCGCCGTTCAATTTTCTATCTAACGGTGTAATTTTGTATGTAACGATGTCTAAAAAAAAAAAAAAAAAAAAGGTCAGCCAACCAAACCGAACCAAACTTAACCTGTTCGCCATTCAATTTCCTATCTAATGGTGTAATTTGTTTCGAGTTATCGATGTTAATGTTCCAACATTATAAACGCTCATATCTCAGTCAAATGTTAACCAATCGTCGAAATTCATACATTTTTAGAATCGCCTTTCAATTGTCTATCTAACCATGTAATTTTTTTAAAATAAATCGACTAGATTTTGAGTAATCGATGTAAACGTTCCAACATTATAAACGCTCATATCTCAGTCAAATGTTAACCAATCTTAAATATTGATATAGTTTTAGATTCGCCGTTCAATTTTCTATCTAACGGTGTAATTTTGTATGTAACGATGTCTAAAAAAAAAAAAAAAAAAAGGTCAGCCAACCAAACCGAACCAAACTTAACCTGTTCGCCATTCAATTTCCTATCTAATGGTGTAATTTGTTTCGAGTTATCGATGTAAATGTTCCAACATTATAAACGCTCATATCTCAGTCAAATGTTAACCAATCTTAAATATTGATATAGTTTTAGATTCGCCGTTCAATTTTCTATCTAACGGTGTAATTTTTATAAAATAAATTGACTAGTTTTTGAGTAATCGATGTAAACGTTCCAACATTATAAACGCTCATATCTCAGTCAAATGTTAACCAATCTTCAATATTGATATAGTTTTAGATTCGCCGTTCAATTTTCTATCTAACGGTGTAATTTTGTATGTAACGATGTCAAAAAAAAAAAAAAAAAAAAAAGGTCAGCCAACCAAACCGAACCAAACTTAACCTGTTCGCCATTCAATTTCCTATCTAATGGTGTAATTTGTTTCGAGTTATCGATGTAAATGTTCCAACACTATAAACGCCCATATCTCAGTCAAATGTTAACCAATCTTCAATATTGATATAGTTTTAGATTCGCCGTTCAATTTTCTATCTAACGGTGTAATTTTGTATGTAACGATGTCTAAAAAAAAAAAAAAAAAAAAGGTCAGCCAACCAAACCGAACCAAACTTAACCTGTTCGCCATTCAATTTCCTATCTAATGGTGTAATTTGTTTCGAGTTATCGATGTTAATGTTCCAACATTATAAACGCTCATATCTCAGTCAAATGTTAACCAATCGTCGAAATTCATACATTTTTAGAATCGCCTTTCAATTGTCTATCTAACCATGTAATTTTTTTAAAATAAATCGACTAGATTTTGAGTAATCGATGTAAACGTTCCAACATTATAAACGCTCATATCTCAGTCAAATGTTAACCAATCTTCAATATTGATATAGTTTAAGATTCGCCGTTTAATTTTCTATCTAACGATGTAATTTTTTTTAAATAAATTGACTAGTTTTTGAGTAATCGATGTAAACGTTCCAACACTATAAACGCCCATATCTCAGTCAAATGTTAACCAATCTTCAATATTGATATAGTTTTAGATTCGCCGTTCAATTTTCTATCTAACGGTGTAATTTTGTATGTAACGATGTCTAAAAAAAAAAAAAAAAAAAAGGTCAGCCAACCAAACCGAACCAAACTTAACCTGTTCGCCATTCAATTTCCTATCTAATGGTGTAATTTGTTTCGAGTTATCGATGTAAATGTTACAACATTATAAACGCTCATATCTCAGTCAAATGTTAACCAATCGTCGAAATTCATACATTTTTAGAATCGCCTTTCAATTCTCTATCTAACGATGTAATTTTTTTAAAATAAATCGACTAGATTTTGAGTAATCGATGTAAACGTTCCAACATTATAAACGCTCATATCTCAGTCAAATGTTAACCAATCTTCAATATTGATATAGTTTAAGATTCGCCGTTCAATTTTCTATCTAACGATGTAATTTTTTTTAAATAAATTGACTAGATTTTGAGTAATCGATGTAAACGTTCCAACATTATAAACGCTCATATCTCAGTCAAATGTTAACCAATCTTCAATATTGATATAGTTTAAGATTCGCCGTTCAATTTTCTATCTAACGATGTAATTTTTTTTAAATAAATTGACTAGTTTTTGAGTAATCGATGTAAACGTTCCAACATTATAAACGCTCATATCTCAGTCAAATGTTAACCAATCTTAAATATTGATATAGTTTTAGATTCGCCGTTCAATTTTCTATCTAACGGTGTAATTTTGTATTTAACGATGTCTAAAAAAAAAAAAAAAAAAAAGGTCAGCCAACCAAACCGAACCAAACTTAACCTGTTCGCCATTCAATTTCCTATCTAATGGTGTAATTTGTTTCGAGTTATCGATGTAAATGTTCCAACATTATAAACGCTCATATCTCAGTCAAATGTTAACCAATCTTAAATATTGATATAGTTGTAGATTCGCCGTTCAATTTTCTATCTAACGGTGTAATTTTTATAAAATAAATTGACTAGTTTTTGAGTAATCGATGTAAACGTTCCAACATTATAAACGCTCATATCTCAGTCAAATGTTAACCAATCTTCAATATTGATATAGTTTTAGATTCGCCGTTCAATTTTCTATCTAACGGTGTAATTTTGTATGTAACGATGTCTTAAAAAAAAAAAAAAAAAAAGGTCAGCCAACCAAACCGAACCAAACTTAACCTGTTCGCCATTCAATTTCCTATCTAATGGTGTAATTTGTTTCGAGTTATCGATGTAAATGTTCCAACACTATAAACGCCCATATCTCAGTCAAATGTTAACCAATCTTCAATATTGATATAGTTTTAGATTCGCCGTTCAATTTTCTATCTAACGGTGTAATTTTGTATGTAACGATGTCTAAAAAAAAAAAAAAAAAAAAGGTCAGCCAACCAAACCGAACCAAACTTAACCTGTTCGCCATTCAATTTCCTATCTAATGGTGTAATTTGTTTCGAGTTATCGATGTAAATGTTCCAACACTATAAACGCCCATATCTCAGTCAAATGTTAACCAATCTTCAATATTGATATAGTTTTAGATTCGCCGTTCAATTTTCTATCTAACGGTGTAATTTTGTATGTAACGATGTCTAAAAAAAAAAAAAAAAAAAAGGTCAGCCAACCAAACCGAACCAAACTTAACCTGTTCGCCATTCAATTTCCTATCTAATGGTGTAATTTGTTTCGAGTTATCGATGTTAATGTTCCAACATTATAAACGCTCATATCTCAGTCAAATGTTAACCAATCGTCGAAATTCATACATTTTTAGAATCGCCTTTCAATTGTCTATCTAACCATGTAATTTTTTTAAAATAAATCGACTAGATTTTGAGTAATCGATGTAAACGTTCCAACATTATAAACGCTCATATCTCAGTCAAATGTTAACCAATCTTCAATATTGATATAGTTTAAGATTCGCCGTTTAATTTTCTATCTAACGATGTAATTTTTTTTAAATAAATTGACTAGTTTTTGAGTAATCGATGTAAACGTTCCAACATTATAAACGCTCATATCTCAGTCAAATGTTAACCAATCTTAAATATTGATATAGTTTTAGATTCGCCGTTCAATTTTCTATCTAACGGTGTAATTTTTATAAAATAAATCGACTAGTTTTTGAGAAATCGATGTAAACGTTCCAACACTATAAACGCCCATATCTCAGTCAAATGTTAACCAATCTTCAATATTGATATAGTTTTAGATTCGCCGTTCAATTTTCTATCTAACGGTGTAATTTTGTATGTAACGATGTCTAAAAAAAAAAAAAAAAAAAAGGTCAGCCAACCAAACCGAACCAAACTTAACCTGTTCGCCATTCAATTTCCTATCTAATGGTGTAATTTGTTTCGAGTTATCGATGTAAATGTTCCAACATTATAAACGCTCATATCTCAGTCAAATGTTAACCAATCTTAAATATTGATATAGTTTTAGATTCGCCGTTCAATTTTCTATCTAACGGTGTAATTTTGTATGTAACGTTCGCCATTCAATTTCCTATCTAATGGTGTAATTTGTTTCGAGTTATCGATGTTAATGTTCCAACATTATAAACGCTCATATCTCAGTCAAATGTTAACCAATCGTCGAAATTCATACATTTTTAGAATCGCCTTTCAATTGTCTATCTAACCATGTAATTTTTTTAAAATAAATCGACTAGATTTTGAGTAATCGATGTAAACGTTCCAACATTATAAACGCTCATATCTCAGTCAAATGTTAACCAATCTTAAATATTGATATAGTTTTAGATTCGCCGTTCAATTTTCTATCTAACGGTGTAATTTTGTATGTAACGATGTCTAAAAAAAAAAAAAAAAAAAAGGTCAGCCAACCAAACCGAACCAAACTTAACCTGTTCGCCATTCAATTTCCTATCTAATGGTGTAATTTGTTTCGAGTTATCGATGTAAATGTTCCAACATTATAAACGCTCATATCTCAGTCAAATGTTAACCAATCTTAAATATTGATATAGTTTTAGATTCGCCGTTCAATTTTCTATCTAACGGTGTAATTTTTATAAAATAAATTGACTAGTTTTTGAGTAATCGATGTAAACGTTCCAACATTATAAACGCTCATATCTCAGTCAAATGTTAACCAATCTTCAATATTGATATAGTTTTAGATTCGCCGTTCAATTTTCTATCTAACGGTGTAATTTTGTATGTAACGATGTCTTAAAAAAAAAAAAAAAAAAAGGTCAGCCAACCAAACCGAACCAAACTTAACCTGTTCGCCATTCAATTTCCTATCTAATGGTGTAATTTGTTTCGAGTTATCGATGTAAATGTTCCAACACTATAAACGCCCATATCTCAGTCAAATGTTAACCAATCTTCAATATTGATATAGTTTTAGATTCGCCGTTCAATTTTCTATCTAACGGTGTAATTTTGTATGTAACGATGTCTAAAAAAAAAAAAAAAAAAAAGGTCAGCCAACCAAACCGAACCAAACTTAACCTGTTCGCCATTCAATTTCCTATCTAATGGTGTAATTTGTTTCGAGTTATCGATGTAAATGTTCCAACACTATAAACGCCCATATCTCAGTCAAATGTTAACCAATCTTCAATATTGATATAGTTTTAGATTCGCCGTTCAATTTTCTATCTAACGGTGTAATTTTGTATGTAACGATGTCTAAAAAAAAAAAAAAAAAAAAAGGTCAGCCAACCAAACCGAACCAAACTTAACCTGTTCGCCATTCAATTTCCTATCTAATGGTGTAATTTGTTTCGAGTTATCGATGTTAATGTTCCAACATTATAAACGCTCATATCTCAGTCAAATGTTAACCAATCGTCGAAATTCATACATTTTTAGAATCGCCTTTCAATTGTCTATCTAACCATGTAATTTTTTTAAAATAAATCGACTAGATTTTGAGTAATCGATGTAAACGTTCCAACATTATAAACGCTCATATCTCAGTCAAATGTTAACCAATCTTCAATATTGATATAGTTTAAGATTCGCCGTTTAATTTTCTATCTAACGATGTAATTTTTTTTAAATAAATTGACTAGTTTTTGAGTAATCGATGTAAACGTTCCAACATTATAAACGCTCATATCTCAGTCAAATGTTAACCAATCTTAAATATTGATATAGTTTTAGATTCGCCGTTCAATTTTCTATCTAACGGTGTAATTTTTATAAAATAAATCGACTAGTTTTTGAGAAATCGATGTAAACGTTCCAACACTATAAACGCCCATATCTCAGTCAAATGTTAACCAATCTTCAATATTGATATAGTTTTAGATTCGCCGTTCAATTTTCTATCTAACGGTGTAATTTTGTATGTAACGATGTCTAAAAAAAAAAAAAAAAAAAAGGTCAGCCAACCAAACCGAACCAAACTTAACCTGTTCGCCATTCAATTTCCTATCTAATGGTGTAATTTGTTTCGAGTTATCGATGTAAATGTTCCAACATTATAAACGCTCATATCTCAGTCAAATGTTAACCAATCTTAAATATTGATATAGTTTTAGATTCGCCGTTCAATTTTCTATCTAACGGTGTAATTTTCATAAAATAAATTGACTAGTTTTTGAGTAATCGATGTAAACGTTCCAACATTATAAACGCTCATATCTCAGTCAAATGTTAACCAATCTTCAATATTGATATAGTTTTAGATTCGCCGTTCAATTTTCTATCTAACGGTGTAATTTTGTATGTAACGATGTCTAAAAAAAAAAAAAAAAAAAAGGTCAGCCAACCAAACCGAACCAAACTTAACCTGTTCGCCATTCAATTTCCTATCTAATGGTGTAATTTGTTTCGAGTTATCGATGTAAATGTTCCAACACTATAAACGCCCATATCTCAGTCAAATGTTAACCAATCTTCAATATTGATATAGTTTTAGATTCGCCGTTCAATTTTCTATCTAACGGTGTAATTTTGTATGTAACGATGTCAAAAAAAAAAAAAAAAAAAAAGGTCAGCCAACCAAACCGAACCAAACTTAACCTGTTCGCCATTCAATTTCCTATCTAATGGTGTAATTTGTTTCGAGTTATCGATGTTAATGTTCCAACATTATAAACGCTCATATCTCAGTCAAATGTTAACCAATCGTCGAAATTCATACATTTTTAGAATCGCCTTTCAATTGTCTATCTAACCATGTAATTTTTTTAAAATAAATCGACTAGATTTTGAGTAATCGATGTAAACGTTCCAACATTATAAACGCTCATATCTCAGTCAAATGTTAACCAATCTTAAATATTGATATAGTTTTAGATTCGCCGTTCAATTTTCTATCTAACGGTGTAATTTTGTATGTAACGATGTCTAAAAAAAAAAAAAAAAAAAGGTCAGCCAACCAAACCGAACCAAACTTAACCTGTTCGCCATTCAATTTCCTATCTAATGGTGTAATTTGTTTCGAGTTATCGATGTAAATGTTCCAACATTATAAACGCTCATATCTCAGTCAAATGTTAACCAATCTTAAATATTGATATAGTTTTAGATTCGCCGTTCAATTTTCTATCTAACGGTGTAATTTTTATAAAATAAATTGACTAGTTTTTGAGTAATCGATGTAAACGTTCCAACATTATAAACGCTCATATCTCAGTCAAATGTTAACCAATCTTCAATATTGATATAGTTTTAGATTCGCCGTTCAATTTTCTATCTAACGGTGTAATTTTGTATGTAACGATGTCTAAAAAAAAAAAAAAAAAAAAGGTCAGCCAACCAAACCGAACCAAACTTAACCTGTTCGCCATTCAATTTCCTATCTAATGGTGTAATTTGTTTCGAGTTATCGATGTAAATGTTCCAACACTATAAACGCCCATATCTCAGTCAAATGTTAACCAATCTTCAATATTGATATAGTTTTAGATTCGCCGTTCAATTTTCTATCTAACGGTGTAATTTTGTATGTAACGATGTCTAAAAAAAAAAAAAAAAAAAAGGTCAGCCAACCAAACCGAACCAAACTTAACCTGTTCGCCATTCAATTTCCTATCTAATGGTGTAATTTGTTTCGAGTTATCGATGTTAATGTTCCAACATTATAAACGCTCATATCTCAGTCAAATGTTAACCAATCGTCGAAATTCATACATTTTTAGAATCGCCTTTCAATTGTCTATCTAACCATGTAATTTTTTTAAAATAAATCTACTAGATTTTGAGTAATCGATGTAAACGTTCCAACATTATAAACGCTCATATCTCAGTCAAATGTTAACCAATCTTCAATATTGATATAGTTTAAGATTCGCCGTTTAATTTTCTATCTAACGATGTAATTTTTTTTAAATAAATTGACTAGTTTTTGAGTAATCGATGTAAACGTTCCAACACTATAAACGCCCATATCTCAGTCAAATGTTAACCAATCTTCAATATTGATATAGTTTTAGATTCGCCGTTCAATTTTCTATCTAACGGTGTAATTTTGTATGTAACGATGTCAAAAAAAAAAAAAAAAAAAAAGGTCAGCCAACCAAACCGAACCAAACTTAACCTGTTCGCCATTCAATTTCCTATCTAATGGTGTAATTTGTTTCGAGTTATCGATGTAAATGTTACAACATTATAAACGCTCATATCTCAGTCAAATGTTAACCAATCGTCGAAATTCATACATTTTTAGAATCGCCTTTCAATTCTCTATCTAACGATGTAATTTTTTTAAAATAAATCGACTAGATTTTGAGTAATCGATGTAAACGTTCCAACATTATAAACGCTCATATCTCAGTCAAATGTTAACCAATCTTCAATATTGATATAGTTTAAGATTCGCCGTTCAATTTTCTATCTAACGATGTAATTTTTTTTAAATAAATTGACTAGATTTTGAGTAATCGATGTAAACGTTCCAACATTATAAACGCTCATATCTCAGTCAAATGTTAACCAATCTTCAATATTGATATAGTTTAAGATTCGCCGTTCAATTTTCTATCTAACGATGTAATTTTTTTTAAATAAATTGACTAGTTTTTGAGTAATCGATGTAAACGTTCCAACATTATAAACGCTCATATCTCAGTCAAATGTTAACCAATCTTAAATATTGATATAGTTTTAGATTCGCCGTTCAATTTTCTATCTAACGGTGTAATTTTGTATGTAACGATGTCTAAAAAAAAAAAAAAAAAAAAGGTCAGCCAACCAAACCGAACCAAACTTAACCTGTTCGCCATTCAATTTCCTATCTAATGGTGTAATTTGTTTCGAGTTATCGATGTAAATGTTCCAACATTATAAACGCTCATATCTCAGTCAAATGTTAACCAATCTTAAATATTGATATAGTTGTAGATTCGCCGTTCAATTTTCTATCTAACGGTGTAATTTTTATAAAATAAATTGACTAGTTTTTGAGTAATCGATGTAAACGTTCCAACATTATAAACGCTCATATCTCAGTCAAATGTTAACCAATCTTCAATATTGATATAGTTTTAGATTCGCCGTTCAATTTTCTATCTAACGGTGTAATTTTGTATGTAACGATGTCTTAAAAAAAAAAAAAAAAAAAGGTCAGCCAACCAAACCGAACCAAACTTAACCTGTTCGCCATTCAATTTCCTATCTAATGGTGTAATTTGTTTCGAGTTATCGATGTAAATGTTCCAACACTATAAACGCCCATATCTCAGTCAAATGTTAACCAATCTTCAATATTGATATAGTTTTAGATTCGCCGTTCAATTTTCTATCTAACGGTGTAATTTTGTATGTAACGATGTCTAAAAAAAAAAAAAAAAAAAAGGTCAGCCAACCAAACCGAACCAAACTTAACCTGTTCGCCATTCAATTTCCTATCTAATGGTGTAATTTGTTTCGAGTTATCGATGTAAATGTTCCAACACTATAAACGCCCATATCTCAGTCAAATGTTAACCAATCTTCAATATTGATATAGTTTTAGATTCGCCGTTCAATTTTCTATCTAACGGTGTAATTTTGTATGTAACGATGTCTAAAAAAAAAAAAAAAAAAAAGGTCAGCCAACCAAACCGAACCAAACTTAACCTGTTCGCCATTCAATTTCCTATCTAATGGTGTAATTTGTTTCGAGTTATCGATGTTAATGTTCCAACATTATAAACGCTCATATCTCAGTCAAATGTTAACCAATCGTCGAAATTCATACATTTTTAGAATCGCCTTTCAATTGTCTATCTAACCATGTAATTTTTTTAAAATAAATCGACTAGATTTTGAGTAATCGATGTAAACGTTCCAACATTATAAACGCTCATATCTCAGTCAAATGTTAACCAATCTTCAATATTGATATAGTTTAAGATTCGCCGTTTAATTTTCTATCTAACGATGTAATTTTTTTTAAATAAATTGACTAGTTTTTGAGTAATCGATGTAAACGTTCCAACATTATAAACGCTCATATCTCAGTCAAATGTTAACCAATCTTAAATATTGATATAGTTTTAGATTCGCCGTTCAATTTTCTATCTAACGGTGTAATTTTTATAAAATAAATCGACTAGTTTTTGAGAAATCGATGTAAACGTTCCAACACTATAAACGCCCATATCTCAGTCAAATGTTAACCAATCTTCAATATTGATATAGTTTTAGATTCGCCGTTCAATTTTCTATCTAACGGTGTAATTTTGTATGTAACGATGTCTAAAAAAAAAAAAAAAAAAAAGGTCAGCCAACCAAACCGAACCAAACTTAACCTGTTCGCCATTCAATTTCCTATCTAATGGTGTAATTTGTTTCGAGTTATCGATGTAAATGTTCCAACATTATAAACGCTCATATCTCAGTCAAATGTTAACCAATCTTAAATATTGATATAGTTTTAGATTCGCCGTTCAATTTTCTATCTAACGGTGTAATTTTGTATGTAACGTTCGCCATTCAATTTCCTATCTAATGGTGTAATTTGTTTCGAGTTATCGATGTTAATGTTCCAACATTATAAACGCTCATATCTCAGTCAAATGTTAACCAATCGTCGAAATTCATACATTTTTAGAATCGCCTTTCAATTGTCTATCTAACCATGTAATTTTTTTAAAATAAATCGACTAGATTTTGAGTAATCGATGTAAACGTTCCAACATTATAAACGCTCATATCTCAGTCAAATGTTAACCAATCTTAAATATTGATATAGTTTTAGATTCGCCGTTCAATTTTCTATCTAACGGTGTAATTTTGTATGTAACGATGTCTAAAAAAAAAAAAAAAAAAAAGGTCAGCCAACCAAACCGAACCAAACTTAACCTGTTCGCCATTCAATTTCCTATCTAATGGTGTAATTTGTTTCGAGTTATCGATGTAAATGTTCCAACATTATAAACGCTCATATCTCAGTCAAATGTTAACCAATCTTAAATATTGATATAGTTTTAGATTCGCCGTTCAATTTTCTATCTAACGGTGTAATTTTTATAAAATAAATTGACTAGTTTTTGAGTAATCGATGTAAACGTTCCAACATTATAAACGCTCATATCTCAGTCAAATGTTAACCAATCTTCAATATTGATATAGTTTTAGATTCGCCGTTCAATTTTCTATCTAACGGTGTAATTTTGTATGTAACGATGTCTTAAAAAAAAAAAAAAAAAAAGGGCAGCCAACCAAACCGAACCAAACTTAACCTGTTCGCCATTCAATTTCCTATCTAATGGTGTAATTTGTTTCGAGTTATCGATGTAAATGTTCCAACACTATAAACGCCCATATCTCAGTCAAATGTTAACCAATCTTCAATATTGATATAGTTTTAGATTCGCCGTTCAATTTTCTATCTAACGGTGTAATTTTGTATGTAACGATGTCAAAAAAAAAAAAAAAAAAAAAGGTCAGCCAACCAAACCGAACCAAACTTAACCTGTTCGCCATTCAATTTCCTATCTAATGGTGTAATTTGTTTCGAGTTATCGATGTAAATGTTCCAACACTATAAACGCCCATATCTCAGTCAAATGTTAACCAATCTTCAATATTGATATAGTTTTAGATTCGCCGTTCAATTTTCTATCTAACGGTGTAATTTTGTATGTAACGATGTCTAAAAAAAAAAAAAAAAAAAAGGTCAGCCAACCAAACCGAACCAAACTTAACCTGTTCGCCATTCAATTTCCTATCTAATGGTGTAATTTGTTTCGAGTTATCGATGTTAATGTTCCAACATTATAAACGCTCATATCTCAGTCAAATGTTAACCAATCGTCGAAATTCATACATTTTTAGAATCGCCTTTCAATTGTCTATCTAACCATGTAATTTTTTTAAAATAAATCGACTAGATTTTGAGTAATCGATGTAAACGTTCCAACATTATAAACGCTCATATCTCAGTCAAATGTTAACCAATCTTCAATATTGATATAGTTTAAGATTCGCCGTTTAATTTTCTATCTAACGATGTAATTTTTTTTAAATAAATTGACTAGTTTTTGAGTAATCGATGTAAACGTTCCAACATTATAAACGCTCATATCTCAGTCAAATGTTAACCAATCTTAAATATTGATATAGTTTTAGATTCGCCGTTCAATTTTCTATCTAACGGTGTAATTTTTATAAAATAAATCGACTAGTTTTTGAGAAATCGATGTAAACGTTCCAACACTATAAACGCCCATATCTCAGTCAAATGTTAACCAATCTTCAATATTGATATAGTTTTAGATTCGCCGTTCAATTTTCTATCTAACGGTGTAATTTTGTATGTAACGATGTCTAAAAAAAAAAAAAAAAAAAAGGTCAGCCAACCAAACCGAACCAAACTTAACCTGTTCGCCATTCAATTTCCTATCTAATGGTGTAATTTGTTTCGAGTTATCGATGTAAATGTTCCAACATTATAAACGCTCATATCTCAGTCAAATGTTAACCAATCTTAAATATTGATATAGTTTTAGGTTCGCCATTCAATTTCCTATCTAATGGTGTAATTTGTTTCGAGTTATCGATGTAAATGTTCCAACATTATAAACGCTCATATCTCAGTCAAATGTTAACCAATCGTCGAAATTCATACATTTTTAGAATCGCCTTTCAATTGTCTATCTAACCATGTAATTTTTTTAAAATAAATCGACTAGATTTTGAGTAATCGATGTAAACGTTCCAACATTATAAACGCTCATATCTCAGTCAAATGTTAACCAATCTTAAATATTGATATAGTTTTAGATTCGCCGTTCAATTTTCTATCTAACGGTGTAATTTTGTATGTAACGATGTCTAAAAAAAAAAAAAAAAAAAGGTCAGCCAACCAAACCGAACCAAACTTAACCTGTTCGCCATTCAATTTCCTATCTAATGGTGTAATTTGTTTCGAGTTATCGATGTAAATGTTCCAACATTATAAACGCTCATATCTCAGTCAAATGTTAACCAATCTTAAATATTGATATAGTTTTAGATTCGCCGTTCAATTTTCTATCTAACGGTGTAATTTTTATAAAATAAATTGACTAGTTTTTGAGTAATCGATGTAAACGTTCCAACATTATAAACGCTCATATCTCAGTCAAATGTTAACCAATCTTCAATATTGATATAGTTTTAGATTCGCCGTTCAATTTTCTATCTAACGGTGTAATTTTGTATGTAACGATGTCTAAAAAAAAAAAAAAAAAAAAGGTCAGCCAACCAAACCGAACCAAACTTAACCTGTTCGCCATTCAATTTCCTATCTAATGGTGTAATTTGTTTCGAGTTATCGATGTAAATGTTCCAACATTATAAACGCTCATATCTCAGTCAAATGTTAACCAATCTTAAATATTGATATAGTTTTAGATTCGCCGTTCAATTTTCTATCTAACGGTGTAATTTTGTATGTAACGATGTCTAAAAAAAAAAAAAAAAAAGGTCAGCCAACCAAACCGAACCAAACTTAACCTGTTCGCCATTCAATTTCCTATCTAATGGTGTAATTTGTTTCGAGTTATCGATGTAAATGTTCCAACATTATAAACGCTCATATCTCAGTCAAATGTTAACCAATCTTAAATATTGATATAGTTTTAGATTCGCCGTTCAATTTTCTATCTAACGGTGTAATTTTTATAAAATAAATTGACTAGTTTTTGAGTAATCGATGTAAACGTTCCAACATTATAAACGCTCATATCTCAGTCAAATGTTAACCAATCTTCAATATTGATATAGTTTTAGATTCGCCGTTCAATTTTCTATCTAACGGTGTAATTTTGTATGTAACGATGTCTAAAAAAAAAAAAAAAAAAAAGGTCAGCCAACCAAACCGAACCAAACTTAACCTGTTCGCCATTCAATTTCCTATCTAATGGTGTAATTTGTTTCGAGTTATCGATGTAAATGTTCCAACACTATAAACGCCCATATCTCAGTCAAATGTTAACCAATCTTCAATATTGATATAGTTTTAGATTCGCCGTTCAATTTTCTATCTAACGGTGTAATTTTGTATGTAACGATGTCAAAAAAAAAAAAAAAAAAAAAGGTCAGCCAACCAAACCGAACCAAACTTAACCTGTTCGCCATTCAATTTCCTATCTAATGGTGTAATTTGTTTCGAGTTATCGATGTTAATGTTCCAACATTATAAACGCTCATATCTCAGTCAAATGTTAACCAATCGTCGAAATTCATACATTTTTAGAATCGCCTTTCAATTGTCTATCTAACCATGTAATTTTTTTAAAATAAATCGACTAGATTTTGAGTAATCGATGTAAACGTTCCAACATTATAAACGCTCATATCTCAGTCAAATGTTAACCAATCTTAAATATTGATATAGTTTTAGATTCGCCGTTCAATTTTCTATCTAACGGTGTAATTTTGTATGTAACGATGTCTAAAAAAAAAAAAAAAAAAAGGTCAGCCAACCAAACCGAACCAAACTTAACCTGTTCGCCATTCAATTTCCTATCTAATGGTGTAATTTGTTTCGAGTTATCGATGTAAATGTTCCAACATTATAAACGCTCATATCTCAGTCAAATGTTAACCAATCTTAAATATTGATATAGTTTTAGATTCGCCGTTCAATTTTCTATCTAACGGTGTAATTTTGTATGTAACGATGTCAAAAAAAAAAAAAAAAAAAAAGGTCAGCCAACCAAACCGAACCAAACTTAACCTGTTCGCCATTCAATTTCCTATCTAATGGTGTAATTTGTTTCGAGTTATCGATGTAAATGTTCCAACACTATAAACGCCCATATCTCAGTCAAATGTTAACCAATCTTCAATATTGATATAGTTTTAGATTCGCCGTTCAATTTTCTATCTAACGGTGTAATTTTGTATGTAACGATGTCTAAAAAAAAAAAAAAAAAAAAGGTCAGCCAACCAAACCGAACCAAACTTAACCTGTTCGCCATTCAATTTCCTATCTAATGGTGTAATTTGTTTCGAGTTATCGATGTTAATGTTCCAACATTATAAACGCTCATATCTCAGTCAAATGTTAACCAATCGTCGAAATTCATACATTTTTAGAATCGCCTTTCAATTGTCTATCTAACCATGTAATTTTTTTAAAATAAATCGACTAGATTTTGAGTAATCGATGTAAACGTTCCAACATTATAAACGCTCATATCTCAGTCAAATGTTAACCAATCTTAAATATTGATATAGTTTTAGATTCGCCGTTCAATTTTCTATCTAACGGTGTAATTTTGTATGTAACGATGTCTAAAAAAAAAAAAAAAAAAAGGTCAGCCAACCAAACCGAACCAAACTTAACCTGTTCGCCATTCAATTTCCTATCTAATGGTGTAATTTGTTTCGAGTTATCGATGTAAATGTTCCAACATTATAAACGCTCATATCTCAGTCAAATGTTAACCAATCTTAAATATTGATATAGTTTTAGATTCGCCGTTCAATTTTCTATCTAACGGTGTAATTTTTATAAAATAAATTGACTAGTTTTTGAGTAATCGATGTAAACGTTCCAACATTATAAACGCTCATATCTCAGTCAAATGTTAACCAATCTTCAATATTGATATAGTTTTAGATTCGCCGTTCAATTTTCTATCTAACGGTGTAATTTTGTATGTAACGATGTCTAAAAAAAAAAAAAAAAAAAAGGTCAGCCAACCAAACCGAACCAAACTTAACCTGTTCGCCATTCAATTTCCTATCTAATGGTGTAATTTGTTTCGAGTTATCGATGTAAATGTTCCAACATTATAAACGCTCATATCTCAGTCAAATGTTAACCAATCTTAAATATTGATATAGTTTTAGATTCGCCGTTCAATTTTCTATCTAACGGTGTAATTTTGTATGTAACGATGTCTAAAAAAAAAAAAAAAAAAGGTCAGCCAACCAAACCGAACCAAACTTAACCTGTTCGCCATTCAATTTCCTATCTAATGGTGTAATTTGTTTCGAGTTATCGATGTAAATGTTCCAACATTATAAACGCTCATATCTCAGTCAAATGTTAACCAATCTTAAATATTGATATAGTTTTAGATTCGCCGTTCAATTTTCTATCTAACGGTGTAATTTTTATAAAATAAATTGACTAGTTTTTGAGTAATCGATGTAAACGTTCCAACATTATAAACGCTCATATCTCAGTCAAATGTTAACCAATCTTCAATATTGATATAGTTTTAGATTCGCCGTTCAATTTTCTATCTAACGGTGTAATTTTGTATGTAACGATGTCTAAAAAAAAAAAAAAAAAAAAAGGTCAGCCAACCAAACCGAACCAAACTTAACCTGTTCGCCATTCAATTTCCTATCTAATGGTGTAATTTGTTTCGAGTTATCGATGTAAATGTTCCAACACTATAAACGCCCATATCTCAGTCAAATGTTAACCAATCTTCAATATTGATATAGTTTTAGATTCGCCGTTCAATTTTCTATCTAACGGTGTAATTTTGTATGTAACGATGTCTAAAAAAAAAAAAAAAAAAAAGGTCAGCCAACCAAACCGAACCAAACTTAACCTGTTCGCCATTCAATTTCCTATCTAATGGTGTAATTTGTTTCGAGTTATCGATGTTAATGTTCCAACATTATAAACGCTCATATCTCAGTCAAATGTTAACCAATCGTCGAAATTCATACATTTTTAGAATCGCCTTTCAATTGTCTATCTAACCATGTAATTTTTTTAAAATAAATCGACTAGATTTTGAGTAATCGATGTAAACGTTCCAACATTATAAACGCTCATATCTCAGTCAAATGTTAACCAATCTTAAATATTGATATAGTTTTAGATTCGCCGTTCAATTTTCTATCTAACGGTGTAATTTTGTATGTAACGATGTCTAAAAAAAAAAAAAAAAAAAGGTCAGCCAACCAAACCGAACCAAACTTAACCTGTTCGCCATTCAATTTCCTATCTAATGGTGTAATTTGTTTCGAGTTATCGATGTAAATGTTCCAACATTATAAACGCTCATATCTCAGTCAAATGTTAACCAATCTTAAATATTGATATAGTTTTAGATTCGCCGTTCAATTTTCTATCTAACGGTGTAATTTTTATAAAATAAATTGACTAGTTTTTGAGTAATCGATGTAAACGTTCCAACATTATAAACGCTCATATCTCAGTCAAATGTTAACCAATCTTCAATATTGATATAGTTTTAGATTCGCCGTTCAATTTTCTATCTAACGGTGTAATTTTGTATGTAACGATGTCTAAAAAAAAAAAAAAAAAAAAAGGTCAGCCAACCAAACCGAACCAAACTTAACCTGTTCGCCATTCAATTTCCTATCTAATGGTGTAATTTGTTTCGAGTTATCGATGTAAATGTTCCAACACTATAAACGCCCATATCTCAGTCAAATGTTAACCAATCTTCAATATTGATATAGTTTTAGATTCGCCGTTCAATTTT
This sequence comes from Pieris brassicae, assembly GCF_905147105.1. Taxonomy (NCBI): domain Eukaryota; kingdom Metazoa; phylum Arthropoda; class Insecta; order Lepidoptera; family Pieridae; genus Pieris; species Pieris brassicae. Next base: position 124,016 of record NW_025576128.1, read on the forward strand.
CTATCTAACGGTGTAATTTTGTATGTAACGATGTCTAAAAAAAAAAAAAAAAAAGGTCAGCCAACCAAACCGAACCAAACTTAACCTGTTCGCCATTCAATTTCCTATCTAATGGTGTAATTTGTTTCGAGTTATCGATGTAAATGTTCCAACATTATAAACGCTCATATCTCAGTCAAATGTTAACCAATCTTAAATATTGATATAGTTTTAGATTCGCCGTTCAATTTTCTATCTAACGGTGTAATTTTTATAAAATAAATTGACTAGTTTTTGAGTAATCGATGTAAACGTTCCAACATTATAAACGCTCATATCTCAGTCAAATGTTAACCAATCTTCAATATTGATATAGTTTTAGATTCGCCGTTCAATTTTCTATCTAACGGTGTAATTTTGTATGTAACGATGTCTAAAAAAAAAAAAAAAAAAAGGTCAGCCAACCAAACCGAACCAAACTTAACCTGTTCGCCATTCAATTTCCTATCTAATGGTGTAATTTGTTTCGAGTTATCGATGTAAATGTTCCAACACTATAAACGCCCATATCTCAGTCAAATGTTAACCAATCTTCAATATTGATATAGTTTTAGATTCGCCGTTCAATTTTCTATCTAACGGTGTAATTTTGTATGTAACGATGTCTAAAAAAAAAAAAAAAAAAAGGTCAGCCAACCAAACCGAACCAAACTTAACCTGTTCGCCATTCAATTTCCTATCTAATGGTGTAATTTGTTTCGAGTTATCGATGTTAATGTTCCAACATTATAAACGCTCATATCTCAGTCAAATGTTAACCAATCGTCGAAATTCATACATTTTTAGAATCGCCTTTCAATTGTCTATCTAACCATGTAATTTTTTTAAAATAAATCGACTAGATTTTGAGTAATCGATGTAAACGTTCCAACATTATAAACGCTCATATCTCAGTCAAATGTTAACCAATCTTAAATATTGATATAGTTTTAGATTCGCCGTTCAATTTTCTATCTAACGGTGTAATTTTGTATGTAACGATGTCTAAAAAAAAAAAAAAAAAAAGGTCAGCCAACCAAACCGAACCAAACTTAACCTGTTCGCCATTCAATTTCCTATCTAATGGTGTAATTTGTTTCGAGTTATCGATGTAAATGTTCCAACATTATAAACGCTCATATCTCAGTCAAATGTTAACCAATCTTAAATATTGATATAGTTTTAGATTCGCCGTTCAATTTTCTATCTAACGGTGTAATTTTTATAAAATAAATTGACTAGTTTTTGAGTAATCGATGTAAACGTTCCAACATTATAAACGCTCATATCTCAGTCAAATGTTAACCAATCTTCAATATTGATATAGTTTTAGATTCGCCGTTCAATTTTCTATCTAACGGTGTAATTTTGTATGTAACGATGTCTAAAAAAAAAAAAAAAAAAAAGGTCAGCCAACCAAACCGAACCAAACTTAACCTGTTCGCCATTCAATTTCCTATCTAATGGTGTAATTTGTTTCGAGTTATCGATGTAAATGTTCCAACACTATAAACGCCCATATCTCAGTCAAATGTTAACCAATCTTCAATATTGATATAGTTTTAGATTCGCCGTTCAATTTTCTATCTAACGGTGTAATTTTGTATGTAACGATGTCTAAAAAAAAAAAAAAAGGTCAGCCAACCAAACCGAACCAAACTTAACCTGTTCGCCATTCAATTTCCTATCTAATGGTGTAATTTGTTTCGAGTTATCGATGTTAATGTTCCAACATTATAAACGCTCATATCTCAGTCAAATGTTAACCAATCGTCGAAATTCATACATTTTTAGAATCGCCTTTCAATTGTCTATCTAACCATGTAATTTTTTTAAAATAAATCGACTAGATTTTGAGTAATCGATGTAAACGTTCCAACATTATAAACGCTCATATCTCAGTCAAATGTTAACCAATCTTAAATATTGATATAGTTTTAGATTCGCCGTTCAATTTTCTATCTAACGGTGTAATTTTGTATGTAACGATGTCTAAAAAAAAAAAAAAAAAAAGGTCAGCCAACCAAACCGAACCAAACTTAACCTGTTCGCCATTCAATTTCCTATCTAATGGTGTAATTTGTTTCGAGTTATCGATGTAAATGTTCCAACATTATAAACGCTCATATCTCAGTCAAATGTTAACCAATCTTAAATATTGATATAGTTTTAGATTCGCCGTTCAATTTTCTATCTAACGGTGTAATTTTTATAAAATAAATTGACTAGTTTTTGAGTAATCGATGTAAACGTTCCAACATTATAAACGCTCATATCTCAGTCAAATGTTAACCAATCTTCAATATTGATATAGTTTTAGATTCGCCGTTCAATTTTCTATCTAACGGTGTAATTTTGTATGTAACGATGTCTAAAAAAAAAAAAAAAAAAAAAGGTCAGCCAACCAAACCGAACCAAACTTAACCTGTTCGCCATTCAATTTCCTATCTAATGGTGTAATTTGTTTCGAGTTATCGATGTAAATGTTCCAACATTATAAACGCTCATATCTCAGTCAAATGTTAACCAATCTTAAATATTGATATAGTTTTAGATTCGCCGTTCAATTTTCTATCTAACGGTGTAATTTTGTATGTAACGATGTCTAAAAAAAAAAAAAAAAAAGGTCAGCCAACCAAACCGAACCAAACTTAACCTGTTCGCCATTCAATTTCCTATCTAATGGTGTAATTTGTTTCGAGTTATCGATGTAAATGTTCCAACATTATAAACGCTCATATCTCAGTCAAATGTTAACCAATCTTCAATATTGATATAGTTTTAGATTCGCCGTTCAATTTTCTATCTAACGGTGTAATTTTGTATGTAACGATGTCTAAAAAAAAAAAAAAAAAAAAGGTCAGCCAACCAAACCGAACCAAACTTAACCTGTTCGCCATTCAATTTCCTATCTAATGGTGTAATTTGTTTCGAGTTATCGATGTAAATGTTCCAACACTATAAACGCCCATATCTCAGTCAAATGTTAACCAATCTTCAATATTGATATAGTTTTAGATTCGCCGTTCAATTTTCTATCTAACGGTGTAATTTTGTATGTAACGATGTCTAAAAAAAAAAAAAAAAAAAAAGGTCAGCCAACCAAACCGAACCAAACTTAACCTGTTCGCCATTCAATTTCCTATCTAATGGTGTAATTTGTTTCGAGTTATCGATGTTAATGTTCCAACATTATAAACGCTCATATCTCAGTCAAATGTTAACCAATCGTCGAAATTCATACATTTTTAGAATCGCCTTTCAATTGTCTATCTAACCATGTAATTTTTTTAAAATAAATCGACTAGATTTTGAGTAATCGATGTAAACGTTCCAACATTATAAACGCTCATATCTCAGTCAAATGTTAACCAATCTTAAATATTGATATAGTTTTAGATTCGCCGTTCAATTTTCTATCTAACGGTGTAATTTTGTATGTAACGATGTCAAAAAAAAAAAAAAAAAAAAAGGTCAGCCAACCAAACCGAACCAAACTTAACCTGTTCGCCATTCAATTTCCTATCTAATGGTGTAATTTGTTTCGAGTTATCGATGTAAATGTTCCAACACTATAAACGCCCATATCTCAGTCAAATGTTAACCAATCTTCAATATTGATATAGTTTTAGATTCGCCGTTCAATTTTCTATCTAACGGTGTAATTTTGTATGTAACGATGTCTAAAAAAAAAAAAAAAAAAAAGGTCAGCCAACCAAACCGAACCAAACTTAACCTGTTCGCCATTCAATTTCCTATCTAATGGTGTAATTTGTTTCGAGTTATCGATGTTAATGTTCCAACATTATAAACGCTCATATCTCAGTCAAATGTTAACCAATCGTCGAAATTCATACATTTTTAGAATCGCCTTTCAATTGTCTATCTAACCATGTAATTTTTTTAAAATAAATCGACTAGATTTTGAGTAATCGATGTAAACGTTCCAACATTATAAACGCTCATATCTCAGTCAAATGTTAACCAATCTTAAATATTGATATAGTTTTAGATTCGCCGTTCAATTTTCTATCTAACGGTGTAATTTTGTATGTAACGATGTCTAAAAAAAAAAAAAAAAAAAGGTCAGCCAACCAAACCGAACCAAACTTAACCTGTTCGCCATTCAATTTCCTATCTAATGGTGTAATTTGTTTCGAGTTATCGATGTAAATGTTCCAACATTATAAACGCTCATATCTCAGTCAAATGTTAACCAATCTTAAATATTGATATAGTTTTAGATTCGCCGTTCAATTTTCTATCTAACGGTGTAATTTTTATAAAATAAATTGACTAGTTTTTGAGTAATCGATGTAAACGTTCCAACATTATAAACGCTCATATCTCAGTCAAATGTTAACCAATCTTCAATATTGATATAGTTTTAGATTCGCCGTTCAATTTTCTATCTAACGGTGTAATTTTGTATGTAACGATGTCAAAAAAAAAAAAAAAAAAAAAGGTCAGCCAACCAAACCGAACCAAACTTAACCTGTTCGCCATTCAATTTCCTATCTAATGGTGTAATTTGTTTCGAGTTATCGATGTAAATGTTCCAACACTATAAACGCCCGTATCTCAGTCAAATGTTAACCAATCTTCAATATTGATATAGTTTTAGATTCGCCGTTCAATTTTCTATCTAACGGTGTAATTTTGTATGTAACGATGTCTAAAAAAAAAAAAAAAAAAAAGGTCAGCCAACCAAACCGAACCAAACTTAACCTGTTCGCCATTCAATTTCCTATCTAATGGTGTAATTTGTTTCGAGTTATCGATGTTAATGTTCCAACATTATAAACGCTCATATCTCAGTCAAATGTTAACCAATCGTCGAAATTCATACATTTTTAGAATCGCCTTTCAATTGTCTATCTAACCATGTAATTTTTTTAAAATAAATCGACTAGATTTTGAGTAATCGATGTAAACGTTCCAACATTATAAACGCTCATATCTCAGTCAAATGTTAACCAATCTTAAATATTGATATAGTTTTAGATTCGCCGTTCAATTTTCTATCTAACGGTGTAATTTTGTATGTAACGATGTCTAAAAAAAAAAAAAAAAAAAGGTCAGCCAACCAAACCGAACCAAACTTAACCTGTTCGCCATTCAATTTCCTATCTAATGGTGTAATTTGTTTCGAGTTATCGATGTAAATGTTCCAACATTATAAACGCTCATATCTCAGTCAAATGTTAACCAATCTTAAATATTGATATAGTTTTAGATTCGCCGTTCAATTTTCTATCTAACGGTGTAATTTTTATAAAATAAATTGACTAGTTTTTGAGTAATCGATGTAAACGTTCCAACATTATAAACGCTCATATCTCAGTCAAATGTTAACCAATCTTCAATATTGATATAGTTTTAGATTCGCCGTTCAATTTTCTATCTAACGGTGTAATTTTGTATGTAACGATGTCTAAAAAAAAAAAAAAAAAAAAAGGTCAGCCAACCAAACCGAACCAAACTTAACCTGTTCGCCATTCAATTTCCTATCTAATGGTGTAATTTGTTTCGAGTTATCGATGTAAATGTTCCAACACTATAAACGCCCATATCTCAGTCAAATGTTAACCAATCTTCAATATTGATATAGTTTTAGATTCGCCGTTCAATTTTCTATCTAACGGTGTAATTTTGTATGTAACGATGTCTAAAAAAAAAAAAAAAAAAAAAGGTCAGCCAACCAAACCGAACCAAACTTAACCTGTTCGCCATTCAATTTCCTATCTAATGGTGTAATTTGTTTCGAGTTATCGATGTTAATGTTCCAACATTATAAACGCTCATATCTCAGTCAAATGTTAACCAATCGTCGAAATTCATACATTTTTAGAATCGCCTTTCAATTGTCTATCTAACCATGTAATTTTTTTAAAATAAATCGACTAGATTTTGAGTAATCGATGTAAACGTTCCAACATTATAAACGCTCATATCTCAGTCAAATGTTAACCAATCTTCAATATTGATATAGTTTAAGATTCGCCGTTTAATTTTCTATCTAACGATGTAATTTTTTTTAAATAAATTGACTAGTTTTTGAGTAATCGATGTAAACGTTCCAACATTATAAACGCTCATATCTCAGTCAAATGTTAACCAATCTTAAATATTGATATAGTTTTAGATTCGCCGTTCAATTTTCTATCTAACGGTGTAATTTTTATAAAATAAATTGACTAGTTTTTGAGTAATCGATGTAAACGTTCCAACATTATAAACGCTCATATCTCAGTCAAATGTTAACCAATCTTCAATATTGATATAGTTTTAGATTCGCCGTTCAATTTTCTATCTAACGGTGTAATTTTGTATGTAACGATGTCTAAAAAAAAAAAAAAAAAAAAAGGTCAGCCAACCAAACCGAACCAAACTTAACCTGTTCGCCATTCAATTTCCTATCTAATGGTGTAATTTGTTTCGAGTTATCGATGTAAATGTTCCAACACTATAAACGCCCATATCTCAGTCAAATGTTAACCAATCTTCAATATTGATATAGTTTTAGATTCGCCGTTCAATTTTCTATCTAACGGTGTAATTTTGTATGTAACGATGTCTAAAAAAAAAAAAAAAAAAAAGGTCAGCCAACCAAACCGAACCAAACTTAACCTGTTCGCCATTCAATTTCCTATCTAATGGTGTAATTTGTTTCGAGTTATCGATGTAAATGTTCCAACATTATAAACGCTCATATCTCAGTCAAATGTTAACCAATCTTAAATATTGATATAGTTTTAGATTCGCCGTTCAATTTTCTATCTAACGGTGTAATTTTGTATGTAACGATGTCTAAAAAAAAAAAAAAAAAAGGTCAGCCAACCAAACCGAACCAAACTTAACCTGTTCGCCATTCAATTTCCTATCTAATGGTGTAATTTGTTTCGAGTTATCGATGTAAATGTTCCAACATTATAAACGCTCATATCTCAGTCAAATGTTAACCAATCTTAAATATTGATATAGTTTTAGATTCGCCGTTCAATTTTCTATCTAACGGTGTAATTTTTATAAAATAAATTGACTAGTTTTTGAGTAATCGATGTAAACGTTCCAACATTATAAACGCTCATATCTCAGTCAAATGTTAACCAATCTTCAATATTGATATAGTTTTAGATTCGCCGTTCAATTTTCTATCTAACGGTGTAATTTTGTATGTAACGATGTCTAAAAAAAAAAAAAAAAAAAAGGTCAGCCAACCAAACCGAACCAAACTTAACCTGTTCGCCATTCAATTTCCTATCTAATGGTGTAATTTGTTTCGAGTTATCGATGTAAATGTTCCAACACTATAAACGCCCATATCTCAGTCAAATGTTAACCAATCTTCAATATTGATATAGTTTTAGATTCGCCGTTCAATTTTCTATCTAACGGTGTAATTTTGTATGTAACGATGTCTAAAAAAAAAAAAAAAAAAAAGGTCAGCCAACCAAACCGAACCAAACTTAACCTGTTCGCCATTCAATTTCCTATCTAATGGTGTAATTTGTTTCGAGTTATCGATGTTAATGTTCCAACATTATAAACGCTCATATCTCAGTCAAATGTTAACCAATCGTCGAAATTCATACATTTTTAGAATCGCCTTTCAATTGTCTATCTAACCATGTAATTTTTTTAAAATAAATCGACTAGATTTTGAGTAATCGATGTAAACGTTCCAACATTATAAACGCTCATATCTCAGTCAAATGTTAACCAATCTTAAATATTGATATAGTTTTAGATTCGCCGTTCAATTTTCTATCTAACGGTGTAATTTTGTATGTAACGATGTCTAAAAAAAAAAAAAAAAAAAGGTCAGCCAACCAAACCGAACCAAACTTAACCTGTTCGCCATTCAATTTCCTATCTAATGGTGTAATTTGTTTCGAGTTATCGATGTAAATGTTCCAACATTATAAACGCTCATATCTCAGTCAAATGTTAACCAATCTTAAATATTGATATAGTTTTAGATTCGCCGTTCAATTTTCTATCTAACGGTGTAATTTTTATAAAATAAATTGACTAGTTTTTGAGTAATCGATGTAAACGTTCCAACATTATAAACGCTCATATCTCAGTCAAATGTTAACCAATCTTCAATATTGATATAGTTTTAGATTCGCCGTTCAATTTTCTATCTAACGGTGTAATTTTGTATGTAACGATGTCTAAAAAAAAAAAAAAAAAAAAGGTCAGCCAACCAAACCGAACCAAACTTAACCTGTTCGCCATTCAATTTCCTATCTAATGGTGTAATTTGTTTCGAGTTATCGATGTAAATGTTCCAACACTATAAACGCCCATATCTCAGTCAAATGTTAACCAATCTTCAATATTGATATAGTTTTAGATTCGCCGTTCAATTTTCTATCTAACGGTGTAATTTTGTATGTAACGATGTCTAAAAAAAAAAAAAAAAAAAAAGGTCAGCCAACCAAACCGAACCAAACTTAACCTGTTCGCCATTCAATTTCCTATCTAATGGTGTAATTTGTTTCGAGTTATCGATGTTAATGTTCCAACATTATAAACGCTCATATCTCAGTCAAATGTTAACCAATCGTCGAAATTCATACATTTTTAGAATCGCCTTTCAATTGTCTATCTAACCATGTAATTTTTTTAAAATAAATCGACTAGATTTTGAGTAATCGATGTAAACGTTCCAACACTATAAACGCTCATATCTCAGTCAAATGTTAACCAATCTTAAATATTGATATAGTTTTAGATTCGCCGTTCAATTTTCTATCTAACGGTGTAATTTTGTATGTAACGATGTCAAAAAAAAAAAAAAAAAAAAGGTCAGCCAACCAAACCGAACCAAACTTAACCTGTTCGCCATTCAATTTCCTATCTAATGGTGTAATTTGTTTCGAGTTATCGATGTAAATGTTCCAACATTATAAACGCTCATATCTCAGTCAAATGTTAACCAATCTTAAATATTGATATAGTTTTAGATTCGCCGTTCAATTTTCTATCTAACGGTGTAATTTTTATAAAATAAATTGACTAGTTTTTGAGTAATCGATGTAAACGTTCCAACATTATAAACGCTCATATCTCAGTCAAATGTTAACCAATCTTCAATATTGATATAGTTTTAGATTCGCCGTTCAATTTTCTATCTAACGGTGTAATTTTGTATGTAACGATGTCTAAAAAAAAAAAAAAAAAAAAGGTCAGCCAACCAAACCGAACCAAACTTAACCTGTTCGCCATTCAATTTCCTATCTAATGGTGTAATTTGTTTCGAGTTATCGATGTAAATGTTCCAACACTATAAACGCCCATATCTCAGTCAAATGTTAACCAATCTTCAATATTGATATAGTTTTAGATTCGCCGTTCAATTTTCTATCTAACGGTGTAATTTTGTATGTAACGATGTCTAAAAAAAAAAAAAAAAAAAAGGTCAGCCAACCAAACCGAACCAAACTTAACCTGTTCGCCATTCAATTTCCTATCTAATGGTGTAATTTGTTTCGAGTTATCGATGTTAATGTTCCAACATTATAAACGCTCATATCTCAGTCAAATGTTAACCAATCGTCGAAATTCATACATTTTTAGAATCGCCTTTCAATTGTCTATCTAACCATGTAATTTTTTTAAAATAAATCGACTAGATTTTGAGTAATCGATGTAAACGTTCCAACATTATAAACGCTCATATCTCAGTCAAATGTTAACCAATCTTCAATATTGATATAGTTTAAGATTCGCCGTTTAATTTTCTATCTAACGATGTAATTTTTTTTAAATAAATTGACTAGATTTTGAGTAATCGATGTAAACGTTCCAACATTATAAACGCTCATATCTCAGTCAAATGTTAACCAATCTTCAATATTGATATAGTTTAAGATTCGCCGTTCAATTTTCTATCTAACGATGTAATTTTTTTTAAATAAATTGACTAGTTTTTGAGTAATCGATGTAAACGTTCCAACATTATAAACGCTCATATCTCAGTCAAATGTTAACCAATCTTAAATATTGATATAGTTTTAGATTCGCCGTTCAATTTTCTATCTAACGGTGTAATTTTGTATGTAACGATGTCTAAAAAAAAAAAAAAAAAAAAGGTCAGCCAACCAAACCGAACCAAACTTAACCTGTTCGCCATTCAATTTCCTATCTAATGGTGTAATTTGTTTCGAGTTATCGATGTAAATGTTCCAACATTATAAACGCTCATATCTCAGTCAAATGTTAACCAATCTTAAATATTGATATAGTTTTAGATTCGCCGTTCAATTTTCTATCTAACGGTGTAATTTTTATAAAATAAATTGACTAGTTTTTGAGTAATCGATGTAAACGTTCCAACATTATAAACGCTCATATCTCAGTCAAATGTTAACCAATCTTCAATATTGATATAGTTTTTAGATTCGCCGTTCAATTTTCTATCTAACGGTGTAATTTTGTATGTAACGATGTCTAAAAAAAAAAAAAAAAAAGGTCAGCCAACCAAACCGAACCAAACTTAACCTGTTCGCCATTCAATTTCCTATCTAATGGTGTAATTTGTTTCGAGTTATCGATGTAAATGTTCCAACATTATAAACGCTCATATCTCAGTCAAATGTTAACCAATCTTAAATATTGATATAGTTTTAGATTCGCCGTTCAATTTTCTATCTAACGGTGTAATTTTTATAAAATAAATTGACTAGTTTTTGAGTAATCGATGTAAACGTTCCAACATTATAAACGCTCATATCTCAGTCAAATGTTAACCAATCTTCAATATTGATATAATA
>NW_025576129.1:0-18061 GCF_905147105.1 Pieris brassicae
GCGCTATATTCATAACGATTAACTAAATCATGGGAGTTACACTCCGAGAGCATAGCCAGACGCAGGGCACTCTCTTCAACATACAGTTTATTCGTTTCATAACGATTAACTAAATCATGGGAGTTACACTCCGAGAGCATAGCCAGACGCAGGCACTCTCTTCAACATACAGTTATTCGTTTCATAACGATTAACTAAATCATGGGAGTTACACTCCGAGAGCATAGCCAGACGCAGGCACTCTCTTCAACATACAGTTATTCGTTTCATAACGATTAACTAAATCATGGGAGTTACACTCCGAGAGCATAGCCAGACGCAGGCACTCTCTTCAACATACAGTTATTCGTTTCATAACGATTAACTAAATCATGGGAGTTACACTCCGAGAGCATAGCCAGACGCAGGCACTCTCTTCAACATACAGTTATTCGTTTCATAACGATTAACTAAATCATGGGAGTTACACTCCGAGAGCATAGCCAGACGCAGGCACTCTCTTCAACATACAGTTATTCGTTTCATAACGATTAACTAAATCATGGGAGTTACACTCCGAGAGCATAGCCAGACGCAGGCACTCTCTTCAACATACAGTTATTCGTTTCATAACGATTAACTAAATCATGGGAGTTACACTCCGAGAGCATAGCCAGACGCAGGCACTCTCTTCAACATACAGTTATTCGTTTCATAACGATTAACTAAATCATGGGAGTTACACTCCGAGAGCATAGCCAGACGCAGGCACTCTCTTCAACATACAGTTATTCGTTTCATAACGATTAACTAAATCATGGGAGTTACACTCCGAGAGCATAGCCAGACGCAGGCACTCTCTTCAACATACAGTTATTCGTTTCATAACGATTAACTAAATCATGGGAGTTACACTCCGAGAGCATAGCCAGACGCAGGCACTCTCTTCAACATACAGTTATTCGTTTCATAACGATTAACTAAATCATGGGAGTTACACTCCGAGAGCATAGCCAGACGCAGGCACTCTCTTCAACATACAGTTATTCGTTTCATAACGATTAACTAAATCATGGGAGTTACACTCCGAGAGCATAGCCAGACGCAGGCACTCTCTTCAACATACAGTTATTCGTTTCATAACGATTAACTAAATCATGGGAGTTACACTCCGAGAGCATAGCCAGACGCAGGCACTCTCTTCAACATACAGTTATTCGTTTCATAACGATTAACTAAATCATGGGAGTTACACTCCGAGAGCATAGCCAGACGCAGGCACTCTCTTCAACATACAGTTATTCGTTTCATAACGATTAACTAAATCATGGGAGTTACACTCCGAGAGCATAGCCAGACGCAGGCACTCTCTTCAACATACAGTTATTCGTTTCATAACGATTAACTAAATCATGGGAGTTACACTCCGAGAGCATAGCCAGACGCAGGCACTCTCTTCAACATACAGTTATTCGTTTCATAACGATTAACTAAATCATGGGAGTTACACTCCGAGAGCATAGCCAGACGCAGGCACTCTCTTCAACATACAGTTATTCGTTTCATAACGATTAACTAAATCATGGGAGTTACACTCCGAGAGCATAGCCAGACGCAGGCACTCTCTTCAACATACAGTTATTCGTTTCATAACGATTAACTAAATCATGGGAGTTACACTCCGAGAGCATAGCCAGACGCAGGCACTCTCTTCAACATACAGTTATTCGTTTCATAACGATTAACTAAATCATGGGAGTTACACTCCGAGAGCATAGCCAGACGCAGGCACTCTCTTCAACATACAGTTATTCGTTTCATAACGATTAACTAAATCATGGGAGTTACACTCCGAGAGCATAGCCAGACGCAGGCACTCTCTTCAACATACAGTTATTCGTTTCATAACGATTAACTAAATCATGGGAGTTACACTCCGAGAGCATAGCCAGACGCAGGCACTCTCTTCAACATACAGTTATTCGTTTCATAACGATTAACTAAATCATGGGAGTTACACTCCGAGAGCATAGCCAGACGCAGGCACTCTCTTCAACATACAGTTATTCGTTTCATAACGATTAACTAAATCATGGGAGTTACACTCCGAGAGCATAGCCAGACGCAGGCACTCTCTTCAACATACAGTTATTCGTTTCATAACGATTAACTAAATCATGGGAGTTACACTCCGAGAGCATAGCCAGACGCAGGCACTCTCTTCAACATACAGTTATTCGTTTCATAACGATTAACTAAATCATGGGAGTTACACTCCGAGAGCATAGCCAGACGCAGGCACTCTCTTCAACATACAGTTATTCGTTTCATAACGATTAACTAAATCATGGGAGTTACACTCCGAGAGCATAGCCAGACGCAGGCACTCTCTTCAACATACAGTTATTCGTTTCATAACGATTAACTAAATCATGGGAGTTACACTCCGAGAGCATAGCCAGACGCAGGCACTCTCTTCAACATACAGTTATTCGTTTCATAACGATTAACTAAATCATGGGAGTTACACTCCGAGAGCATAGCCAGACGCAGGCACTCTCTTCAACATACAGTTATTCGTTTCATAACGATTAACTAAATCATGGGAGTTACACTCCGAGAGCATAGCCAGACGCAGGCACTCTCTTCAACATACAGTTATTCGTTTCATAACGATTAACTAAATCATGGGAGTTACACTCCGAGAGCATAGCCAGACGCAGGCACTCTCTTCAACATACAGTTATTCGTTTCATAACGATTAACTAAATCATGGGAGTTACACTCCGAGAGCATAGCCAGACGCAGGCACTCTCTTCAACATACAGTTATTCGTTTCATAACGATTAACTAAATCATGGGAGTTACACTCCGAGAGCATAGCCAGACGCAGGCACTCTCTTCAACATACAGTTATTCGTTTCATAACGATTAACTAAATCATGGGAGTTACACTCCGAGAGCATAGCCAGACGCAGGCACTCTCTTCAACATACAGTTATTCGTTTCATAACGATTAACTAAATCATGGGAGTTACACTCCGAGAGCATAGCCAGACGCAGGCACTCTCTTCAACATACAGTTATTCGTTTCATAACGATTAACTAAATCATGGGAGTTACACTCCGAGAGCATAGCCAGACGCAGGCACTCTCTTCAACATACAGTTATTCGTTTCATAACGATTAACTAAATCATGGGAGTTACCCTCCGAGAGCATAGCCAGACGCAGGCACTCTCTTCAACATACAGTTATTCGTTTCATAACGATTAACTAAATCATGGGAGTTACACTCCGAGAGCATAGCCAGACGCAGGCACTCTCTTCAACATACAGTTATTCGTTTCATAACGATTAACTAAATCATGGGAGTTACACTCCGAGAGCATAGCCAGACGCAGGCACTCTCTTCAACATACAGTTATTCGTTTCATAACGATTAACTAAATCATGGGAGTTACACTCCGAGAGCATAGCCAGACGCAGGCACTCTCTTCAACATACAGTTATTCGTTTCATAACGATTAACTAAATCATGGGAGTTACACTCCGAGAGCATAGCCAGACGCAGGCACTCTCTTCAACATACAGTTATTCGTTTCATAACGATTAACTAAATCATGGGAGTTACACTCCGAGAGCATAGCCAGACGCAGGCACTCTCTTCAACATACAGTTATTCGTTTCATAACGATTAACTAAATCATGGGAGTTACACTCCGAGAGCATAGCCAGACGCAGGCACTCTCTTCAACATACAGTTATTCGTTTCATAACGATTAACTAAATCATGGGAGTTACACTCCGAGAGCATAGCCAGACGCAGGCACTCTCTTCAACATACAGTTATTCGTTTCATAACGATTAACTAAATCATGGGAGTTACACTCCGAGAGCATAGCCAGACGCAGGCACTCTCTTCAACATACAGTTATTCGTTTCATAACGATTAACTAAATCATGGGAGTTACACTCCGAGAGCATAGCCAGACGCAGGCACTCTCTTCAACATACAGTTATTCGTTTCATAACGATTAACTAAATCATGGGAGTTACACTCCGAGAGCATAGCCAGACGCAGGCACTCTCTTCAACATACAGTTATTCGTTTCATAACGATTAACTAAATCATGGGAGTTACACTCCGAGAGCATAGCCAGACGCAGGCACTCTCTTCAACATACAGTTATTCGTTTCATAACGATTAACTAAATCATGGGAGTTACACTCCGAGAGCATAGCCAGACGCAGGCACTCTCTTCAACATACAGTTATTCGTTTCATAACGATTAACTAAATCATGGGAGTTACACTCCGAGAGCATAGCCAGACGCAGGCACTCTCTTCAACATACAGTTATTCGTTTCATAACGATTAACTAAATCATGGGAGTTACACTCCGAGAGCATAGCCAGACGCAGGCACTCTCTTCAACATACAGTTATTCGTTTCATAACGATTAACTAAATCATGGGAGTTACACTCCGAGAGCATAGCCAGACGCAGGCACTCTCTTCAACATACAGTTATTCGTTTCATAACGATTAACTAAATCATGGGAGTTACACTCCGAGAGCATAGCCAGACGCAGGCACTCTCTTCAACATACAGTTATTCGTTTCATAACGATTAACTAAATCATGGGAGTTACACTCCGAGAGCATAGCCAGACGCAGGCACTCTCTTCAACATACAGTTATTCGTTTCATAACGATTAACTAAATCATGGGAGTTACACTCCGAGAGCATAGCCAGACGCAGGCACTCTCTTCAACATACAGTTATTCGTTTCATAACGATTAACTAAATCATGGGAGTTACACTCCGAGAGCATAGCCAGACGCAGGCACTCTCTTCAACATACAGTTATTCGTTTCATAACGATTAACTAAATCATGGGAGTTACACTCCGAGAGCATAGCCAGACGCAGGCACTCTCTTCAACATACAGTTATTCGTTTCATAACGATTAACTAAATCATGGGAGTTACACTCCGAGAGCATAGCCAGACGCAGGCACTCTCTTCTACATACAGTTATTCGTTTCATAACGATTAACTAAATCATGGGAGTTACACTCCGAGAGCATAGCCAGACGCAGGCACTCTCTTCAACATACAGTTATTCGTTTCATAACGATTAACTAAATCATGGGAGTTACACTCCGAGAGCATAGCCAGACGCAGGCACTCTCTTCAACATACAGTTATTCGTTTCATAACGATTAACTAAATCATGGGAGTTACACTCCGAGAGCATAGCCAGACGCAGGCACTCTCTTCAACATACAGTTATTCGTTTCATAACGATTAACTAAATCATGGGAGTTACACTCCGAGAGCATAGCCAGACGCAGGCACTCTCTTCAACATACAGTTATTCGTTTCATAACGATTAACTAAATCATGGGAGTTACACTCCGAGAGCATAGCCAGACGCAGGCACTCTCTTCAACATACAGTTATTCGTTTCATAACGATTAACTAAATCATGGGAGTTACACTCCGAGAGCATAGCCAGACGCAGGCACTCTCTTCAACATACAGTTATTCGTTTCATAACGATTAACTAAATCATGGGAGTTACACTCCGAGAGCATAGCCAGACGCAGGCACTCTCTTCAACATACAGTTATTCGTTTCATAACGATTAACTAAATCATGGGAGTTACACTCCGAGAGCATAGCCAGACGCAGGCACTCTCTTCAACATACAGTTATTCGTTTCATAACGATTAACTAAATCATGGGAGTTACACTCCGAGAGCATAGCCAGACGCAGGCACTCTCTTCTACATACAGTTATTCGTTTCATAACGATTAACTAAATCATGGGAGTTACACTCCGAGAGCATAGCCAGACGCAGGCACTCTCTTCAACATACAGTTATTCGTTTCATAACGATTAACTAAATCATGGGAGTTACACTCCGAGAGCATAGCCAGACGCAGGCACTCTCTTCAACATACAGTTATTCGTTTCATAACGATTAACTAAATCATGGGAGTTACACTCCGAGAGCATAGCCAGACGCAGGCACTCTCTTCAACATACAGTTATTCGTTTCATAACGATTAACTAAATCATGGGAGTTACACTCCGAGAGCATAGCCAGACGCAGGCACTCTCTTCTACATACAGTTATTCGTTTCATAACGATTAACTAAATCATGGGAGTTACACTCCGAGAGCATAGCCAGACGCAGGCACTCTCTTCTACATACAGTTATTCGTTTCATAACGATTAACTAAATCATGGGAGTTACACTCCGAGAGCATAGCCAGACGCAGGCACTCTCTTCTACATACAGTTATTCGTTTCATAACGATTAACTAAATCATGGGAGTTACACTCCGAGAGCATAGCCAGACGCAGGCACTCTCTTCAACATACAGTTATTCGTTTCATAACGATTAACTAAATCATGGGAGTTACACTCCGAGAGCATAGCCAGACGCAGGCACTCTCTTCAACATACAGTTATTCGTTTCATAACGATTAACTAAATCATGGGAGTTACACTCCGAGAGCATAGCCAGACGCAGGCACTCTCTTCAACATACAGTTATTCGTTTCATAACGATTAACTAAATCATGGGAGTTACACTCCGAGAGCATAGCCAGACGCAGGCACTCTCTTCAACATACAGTTATTCGTTTCATAACGATTAACTAAATCATGGGAGTTACACTCCGAGAGCATAGCCAGACGCAGGCACTCTCTTCAACATACAGTTATTCGTTTCATAACGATTAACTAAATCATGGGAGTTACACTCCGAGAGCATAGCCAGACGCAGGCACTCTCTTCTACATACAGTTATTCGTTTCATAACGATTAACTAAATCATGGGAGTTACACTCCGAGAGCATAGCCAGACGCAGGCACTCTCTTCTACATACAGTTATTCGTTTCATAACGATTAACTAAATCATGGGAGTTACACTCCGAGAGCATAGCCAGACGCAGGCACTCTCTTCTACATACAGTTATTCGTTTCATAACGATTAACTAAATCATGGGAGTTACACTCCGAGAGCATAGCCAGACGCAGGCACTCTCTTCAACATACAGTTATTCGTTTCATAACGATTAACTAAATCATGGGAGTTACACTCCGAGAACATAGCCAGACGCAGGCACTCTCTTCAACATACAGTTATTCGTTTCATAACGATTAACTAAATCATGGGAGTTACACTCCGAGAGCATAGCCAGACGCAGGCACTCTCTTCAACATACAGTTATTCGTTTCATAACGATCAACTAAATCATGGGAGTTACACTCCGAGAGCATAGCCAGACGCAGGCACTCTCTTCAACATACAGTTATTCGTTTCATAACGATTAACTAAATCATGGGAGTTACACTCCGAGAGCATAGCCAGACGCAGGCACTCTCTTCAACATACAGTTATTCGTTTCATAACGATTAACTAAATCATGGGAGTTACACTCCGAGAGCATAGCCAGACGCAGGCACTCTCTTCAACATACAGTTATTCGTTTCAGAACGATTAACTAAATCATGGGAGTTACACTCCGAGAGCATAGCCAGACGCAGGCACTCTCTTCTACATACAGTTATTCGTTTCATAACGATTAACTAAATCATGGGAGTTACACTCCGAGAGCATAGCCAGACGCAGGCACTCTCTTCAACATACAGTTATTCGTTTCATAACGATTAACTAAATCATGGGAGTTACACTCCGAGAGCATAGCCAGACGCAGGCACTCTCTTCAACATACAGTTATTCGTTTTTATAACGATTAACTAAATCATGGGAGTTACACTCCGAGAGCATAGCCAGACGCAGGCACTCTCTTCTACATACAGTTATTCGTTTCATAACGATTAACTAAATCATGGGAGTTACACTCCGAGAGCATAGCCAGACGCAGGCACTCTCTTCTACATACAGTTATTCGTTTCATAACGATTAACTAAATCATGGGAGTTACACTCCGAGAGCATAGCCAGACGCAGGCACTCTCTTCTACATACAGTTATTCGTTTCATAACGATTAACTAAATCATGGGAGTTACACTCCGAGAGCATAGCCAGACGCAGGCACTCTCTTCAACATACAGTTATTCGTTTCATAACGATTAACTAAATCATGGGAGTTACACTCCGAGAACATAGCCAGACGCAGGCACTCTCTTCAACATACAGTTATTCGTTTCATAACGATTAACTAAATCATGGGAGTTACACTCCGAGAGCATAGCCAGACGCAGGCACTCTCTTCAACATACAGTTATTCGTTTCATAACGATTAACTAAATCATGGGAGTTACACTCCGAGAGCATAGCCAGACGCAGGCACTCTCTTCAACATACAGTTATTCGTTTCATAACGATTAACTAAATCATGGGAGTTACACTCCGAGAGCATAGCCAGACGCAGGCACTCTCTTCAACATACAGTTATTCGTTTCATAACGATTAACTAAATCATGGGAGTTACACTCCGAGAGCATAGCCAGACGCAGGCACTCTCTTCAACATACAGTTATTCGTTTCAGAACGATTAACTAAATCATGGGAGTTACACTCCGAGAGCATAGCCAGACGCAGGCACTCTCTTCTACATACAGTTATTCGTTTCATAACGATTAACTAAATCATGGGAGTTACACTCCGAGAGCATAGCCAGACGCAGGCACTCTCTTCAACATACAGTTATTCGTTTCATAACGATTAACTAAATCATGGGAGTTACACTCCGAGAGCATAGCCAGACGCAGGCACTCTCTTCAACATACAGTTATTCGTTTCAAAACGATTAACTAAATCATGGGAGTTACACTCCGAGAGCATAGCCAGACGCAGGCACTCTCTTCAACATACAGTTATTCGTTTCATAACGATTAACTAAATCATGGGAGTTACACTCCGAGAACATAGCCAGACGCAGGCACTCTCTTCAACATACAGTTATTCGTTTCATAACGATTAACTAAATCATGGGAGTTACACTCCGAGAGCATAGCCAGACGCAGGCACTCTCTTCAACATACAGTTATTCGTTTCATAACGATTAACTAAATCATGGGAGTTACACTCCGAGAGCATAGCCAGACGCAGGCACTCTCTTCAACATACAGTTATTCGTTTCATAACGATTAACTAAATCATGGGAGTTACACTCCGAGAGCATAGCCAGACGCAGGCACTCTCTTCAACATACAGTTATTCGTTTCATAACGATTAACTAAATCATGGGAGTTACACTCCGAGAGCATAGCCAGACGCAGGCACTCTCTTCAACATACAGTTATTCGTTTCATAACGATTAACTAAATCATGGGAGTTACACTCCGAGAGCATAGCCAGACGCAGGCACTCTCTTCAACATACAGTTATTCGTTTCATAACGATTAACTAAATCATGGGAGTTACACTCCGAGAGCATAGACAGACGCAGGCACTCTCTTCTACATACAGTTATTCGTTTCATAACGATTAACTAAATCATGGGAGTTACACTCCGAGAGCATAGCCAGACGCAGGCACTCTCTTCAACATACAGTTATTCGTTTCATAACGATTAACTAAATCATGGTAGTTACACTCCGAGAGCATAGCCAGACGCAGGCACTCTCTTCAACATACAGTTATTCGTTTCATAACGATTAACTAAATCATGGGAGTTACACTCCGAGAGCATAGCCAGACGCAGGCACTCTCTTCAACATACAGTTATTCGTTTCATAACGATTAACTAAATCATGGGAGTTACACTCCGAGAGCATAGCCAGACGCAGGCACTCTCTTCAACATACAGTTATTCGTTTCATAACGATTAACTAAATCATGGGAGTTACACTCCGAGAGCATAGCCAGACGCAGGCACTCTCTTCTACATACAGTTATTCGTTTCATAACGATTAACTAAATCATGGGAGTTACACTCCGAGAGCATAGCCAGACGCAGGCACTCTCTTCTACATACAGTTATTCGTTTCATAACGATTAACTAAATCATGGGAGTTACACTCCGAGAGCATAGCCAGACGCAGGCACTCTCTTCAACATACAGTTATTCGTTTCATAACGATTAACTAAATCATGGGAGTTGCACTCCGAGAGCATAGCCAAACGCAGGCACTCTCTTCAACATACAGTTATTCGTTTCATAACGATTAACTAAATCATGGGAGTTACACTCCGAGAGCATAGCCAGACGCAGGCACTCTCTTCAACATACAGTTATTCGTTTCATAACGATTAACTAAATCATGGGAGTTACACTCCGAGAGCATAGCCAGACGCAGGCACTCTCTTCAACATACAGTTATTCGTTTCATAACGATTAACTAAATCATGGGAGTTACACTCCGAGAGCATAGCCAGACGCAGGCACTCTCTTCAACATACAGTTATTCGTTTCATAACGATTAACTAAATCATGGGAGTTACACTCCGAGAGCATAGCCAGACGCAGGCACTCTCTTCAACATACAGTTATTCGTTTCATAACGATTAACTAAATCATGGGAGTTACACTCCGAGAGCATAGCCAGACGCAGGCACTCTCTTCAACATACAGTTATTCGTTTCATAACGATTAACTAAATCATGGGAGTTACACTCCGAGAGCATAGCCAGACGCAGGCACTCTCTTCAACATACAGTTATTCGTTTCATAACGATTAACTAAATCATGGGAGTTACACTCCGAGAGCATAGCCAGACGCAGGCACTCTCTTCAACATACAGTTATTCGTTTCATAACGATTAACTAAATCATGGGAGTTACACTCCGAGAGCATAGCCAGACGCAGGCACTCTCTTCAACATACAGTTATTCGTTTCATAACGATTAACTAAATCATGGGAGTTACACTCCGAGAGCATAGCCAGACGCAGGCACTCTCTTCAACATACAGTTATTCGTTTCATAACGATTAACTAAATCATGGGAGTTACACTCCGAGAGCATAGCCAGACGCAGGCACTCTCTTCAACATACAGTTATTCGTTTCATAACGATTAACTAAATCATGGGAGTTACACTCCGAGAGCATAGCCAGACGCAGGCACTCTCTTCAACATACAGTTATTCGTTTCATAACGATTAACTAAATCATGGGAGTTACACTCCGAGAGCATAGCCAGACGCAGGCACTCTCTTCAACATACAGTTATTCGTTTCATAACGATTAACTAAATCATGGGAGTTACACTCCGAGAGCATAGCCAGACGCAGGCACTCTCTTCAACATACAGTTATTCGTTTCATAACGATTAACTAAATCATGGGAGTTACACTCCGAGAGCATAGCCAGACGCAGGCACTCTCTTCAACATACAGTTATTCGTTTCATAACGATTAACTAAATCATGGGAGTTACACTCCGAGAGCATAGCCAGACGCAGGCACTCTCTTCAACATACAGTTATTCGTTTCATAACGATTAACTAAATCATGGGAGTTACACTCCGAGAGCATAGCCAGACGCAGGCACTCTCTTCAACATACAGTTATTCGTTTCATAACGATTAACTAAATCATGGGAGTTACACTCCGAGAGCATAGCCAGACGCAGGCACTCTCTTCAACATACAGTTATTCGTTTCATAACGATTAACTAAATCATGGGAGTTACACTCCGAGAGCATAGCCAGACGCAGGCACTCTCTTCAACATACAGTTATTCGTTTCATAACGATTAACTAAATCATGGGAGTTACACACCGAGAGCATAGCCAGACGCAGGCACTCTCTTCAACATACAGTTATTCGTTTCATAACGATTAACTAAATCATGGGAGTTACACTCCGAGAGCATAGCCAGACGCAGGCACTCTCTTCAACATACAGTTATTCGTTTCATAACGATTAACTAAATCATGGGAGTTACACTCCGAGAGCATAGCCAGACGCAGGCACTCTCTTCAACATACAGTTATTCGTTTCATAACGATTAACTAAATCATGGGAGTTACACTCCGAGAGCATAGCCAGACGCAGGCACTCTCTTCTACATACAGTTATTCGTTTCATAACGATTAACTAAATCATGGGAGTTACACTCCGAGAGCATAGCCAGACGCAGGCACTCTCTTCAACATACAGTTATTCGTTTCATAACGATTAACTAAATCATGGGAGTTACACTCCGAGAGCATAGCCAGACGCAGGCACTCTCTTCAACATACAGTTATTCGTTTTTATAACGATTAACTAAATCATGGGAGTTACACTCCGAGAGCATAGCCAGACGCAGGCACTCTCTTCTACATACAGTTATTCGTTTCATAACGATTAACTAAATCATGGGAGTTACACTCCGAGAGCATAGCCAGACGCAGGCACTCTCTTCTACATACAGTTATTCGTTTCATAACGATTAACTAAATCATGGGAGTTACACTCCGAGAGCATAGCCAGACGCAGGCACTCTCTTCTACATACAGTTATTCGTTTCATAACGATTAACTAAATCATGGGAGTTACACTCCGAGAGCATAGCCAGACGCAGGCACTCTCTTCAACATACAGTTATTCGTTTCATAACGATTAACTAAATCATGGGAGTTACACTCCGAGAACATAGCCAGACGCAGGCACTCTCTTCAACATACAGTTATTCGTTTCATAACGATTAACTAAATCATGGGAGTTACACTCCGAGAGCATAGCCAGACGCAGGCACTCTCTTCTACATACAGTTATTCGTTTCATAACGATTAACTAAATCATGGGAGTTACACTCCGAGAGCATAGCCAGACGCAGGCACTCTCTTCTACATACAGTTATTCGTTTCATAACGATTAACTAAATCATGGGAGTTACACTCCGAGAGCATAGCCAGACGCAGGCACTCTCTTCAACATACAGTTATTCGTTTCATAACGATTAACTAAATCATGGGAGTTACACTCCGAGAACATAGCCAGACGCAGGCACTCTCTTCAACATACAGTTATTCGTTTCATAACGATTAACTAAATCATGGGAGTTACACTCCGAGAGCATAGCCAGACGCAGGCACTCTCTTCAACATACAGTTATTCGTTTCATAACGATTAACTAAATCATGGGAGTTACACTCCGAGAGCATAGCCAGACGCAGGCACTCTCTTCAACATACAGTTATTCGTTTCATAACGATTAACTAAATCATGGGAGTTACACTCCGAGAGCATAGCCAGACGCAGGCACTCTCTTCAACATACAGTTATTCGTTTCATAACGATTAACTAAATCATGGGAGTTACACTCCGAGAGCATAGCCAGACGCAGGCACTCTCTTCAACATACAGTTATTCGTTTCAGAACGATTAACTAAATCATGGGAGTTACACTCCGAGAGCATAGCCAGACGCAGGCACTCTCTTCTACATACAGTTATTCGTTTCATAACGATTAACTAAATCATGGGAGTTACACTCCGAGAGCATAGCCAGACGCAGGCACTCTCTTCAACATACAGTTATTCGTTTCATAACGATTAACTAAATCATGGGAGTTACACTCCGAGAGCATAGCCAGACGCAGGCACTCTCTTCTACATACAGTTATTCGTTTCATAACGATTAACTAAATCATGGGAGTTACACTCCGAGAGCATAGCCAGACGCAGGCACTCTCTTCAACATACAGTTATTCGTTTCATAACGATTAACTAAATCATGGGAGTTACACTCCGAGAACATAGCCAGACGCAGGCACTCTCTTCAACATACAGTTATTGGTTTCATAACGATTAACTAAATCATGGGAGTTACACTCCGAGAGCATAGCCAGACGCAGGCACTCTCTTCAACATACAGTTATTCGTTTCATAACGATTAACTAAATCATGGGAGTTACACTCCGAGAGCATAGCCAGACGCAGGCACTCTCTTCTACATACAGTTATTCGTTTCATAACGATTAACTAAATCATGGGAGTTACACTCCGAGAGCATAGCCAGACGCAGGCACTCTCTTCTACATACAGTTATTCGTTTCATAACGATTAACTAAATCATGGGAGTTACACTCCGAGAGCATAGCCAGACGCAGGCACTCTCTTCTACATACAGTTATTCGTTTCATAACGATTAACTAAATCATGGGAGTTACACTCCGAGAGCATAGCCAGACGCAGGCACTCTCTTCAACATACAGTTATTCGTTTCATAACGATTAACTAAATCATGGGAGTTACACTCCGAGAGCATAGCCAGACGCAGGCACTCTCTTCAACATACAGTTATTCGTTTCATAACGATTAACTAAATCATGGGAGTTACACTCCGAGAGCATAGCCAGACGCAGGCACTCTCTTCAACATACAGTTATTCGTTTTTATAACGATTAACTAAATCATGGGAGTTACACTCCGAGAGCATAGCCAGACGCAGGCACTCTCTTCTACATACAGTTATTCGTTTCATAACGATTAACTAAATCATGGGAGTTACACTCCGAGAGCATAGCCAGACGCAGGCACTCTCTTCTACATACAGTTATTCGTTTCATAACGATTAACTAAATCATGGGAGTTACACTCCGAGAGCATAGCCAGACGCAGGCACTCTCTTCTACATACAGTTATTCGTTTCATAACGATTAACTAAATCATGGGAGTTACACTCCGAGAGCATAGCCAGACGCAGGCACTCTCTTCAACATACAGTTATTCGTTTCATAACGATTAACTAAATCATGGGAGTTACACTCCGAGAACATAGCCAGACGCAGGCACTCTCTTCAACATACAGTTATTCGTTTCATAACGATTAACTAAATCATGGGAGTTACACTCCGAGAGCATAGCCAGACGCAGGCACTCTCTTCAACATACAGTTATTCGTTTCATAACGATCAACTAAATCATGGGAGTTACACTCCGAGAGCATAGCCAGACGCAGGCACTCTCTTCAACATACAGTTATTCGTTTCATAACGATTAACTAAATCATGGGAGTTACACTCCGAGAGCATAGCCAGACGCAGGCACTCTCTTCAACATACAGTTATTCGTTTCATAACGATTAACTAAATCATGGGAGTTACACTCCGAGAGCATAGCCAGACGCAGGCACTCTCTTCAACATACAGTTATTCGTTTCAGAACGATTAACTAAATCATGGGAGTTACACTCCGAGAGCATAGCCAGACGCAGGCACTCTCTTCTACATACAGTTATTCGTTTCATAACGATTAACTAAATCATGGGAGTTACACTCCGAGAGCATAGCCAGACGCAGGCACTCTCTTCAACATACAGTTATTCGTTTCATAACGATTAACTAAATCATGGGAGTTACACTCCGAGAGCATAGCCAGACGCAGGCACTCTCTTCAACATACAGTTATTCGTTTTTATAACGATTAACTAAATCATGGGAGTTACACTCCGAGAGCATAGCCAGACGCAGGCACTCTCTTCTACATACAGTTATTCGTTTCATAACGATTAACTAAATCATGGGAGTTACACTCCGAGAGCATAGCCAGACGCAGGCACTCTCTTCTACATACAGTTATTCGTTTCATAACGATTAACTAAATCATGGGAGTTACACTCCGAGAGCATAGCCAGACGCAGGCACTCTCTTCTACATACAGTTATTCGTTTCATAACGATTAACTAAATCATGGGAGTTACACTCCGAGAGCATAGCCAGACGCAGGCACTCTCTTCAACATACAGTTATTCGTTTCATAACGATTAACTAAATCATGGGAGTTACACTCCGAGAACATAGCCAGACGCAGGCACTCTCTTCAACATACAGTTATTCGTTTCATAACGATTAACTAAATCATGGGAGTTACACTCCGAGAGCATAGCCAGACGCAGGCACTCTCTTCAACATACAGTTATTCGTTTCATAACGATTAACTAAATCATGGGAGTTACACTCCGAGAGCATAGCCAGACGCAGGCACTCTCTTCAACATACAGTTATTCGTTTCATAACGATTAACTAAATCATGGGAGTTACACTCCGAGAGCATAGCCAGACGCAGGCACTCTCTTCAACATACAGTTATTCGTTTCATAACGATTAACTAAATCATGGGAGTTACACTCCGAGAGCATAGCCAGACGCAGGCACTCTCTTCAACATACAGTTATTCGTTTCAGAACGATTAACTAAATCATGGGAGTTACACTCCGAGAGCATAGCCAGACGCAGGCACTCTCTTCTACATACAGTTATTCGTTTCATAACGATTAACTAAATCATGGGAGTTACACTCCGAGAGCATAGCCAGACGCAGGCACTCTCTTCAACATACAGTTATTCGTTTCATAACGATTAACTAAATCATGGGAGTTACACTCCGAGAGCATAGCCAGACGCAGGCACTCTCTTCAACATACAGTTATTCGTTTCAAAACGATTAACTAAATCATGGGAGTTACACTCCGAGAGCATAGCCAGACGCAGGCACTCTCTTCAACATACAGTTATTCGTTTCATAACGATTAACTAAATCATGGGAGTTACACTCCGAGAACATAGCCAGACGCAGGCACTCTCTTCAACATACAGTTATTCGTTTCATAACGATTAACTAAATCATGGGAGTTACACTCCGAGAGCATAGCCAGACGCAGGCACTCTCTTCAACATACAGTTATTCGTTTCATAACGATTAACTAAATCATGGGAGTTACACTCCGAGAGCATAGCCAGACGCAGGCACTCTCTTCAACATACAGTTATTCGTTTCATAACGATTAACTAAATCATGGGAGTTACACTCCGAGAGCATAGCCAGACGCAGGCACTCTCTTCAACATACAGCTATTCGTTTCATAACGATTAACTAAATCATGGGAGTTACACTCCGAGAGCATAGCCAGACGCAGGCACTCTCTTCAACATACAGTTATTCGTTTCATAACGATTAACTAAATCATGGGAGTTACACTCCGAGAGCATAGCCAGACGCAGGCACTCTCTTCAACATACAGTTATTCGTTTCATAACGATTAACTAAATCATGGGAGTTACACTCCGAGAGCATAGACAGACGCAGGCACTCTCTTCTACATACAGTTATTCGTTTCATAACGATTAACTAAATCATGGGAGTTACACTCCGAGAGCATAGCCAGACGCAGGCACTCTCTTCAACATACAGTTATTCGTTTCATAACGATTAACTAAATCATGGTAGTTACACTCCGAGAGCATAGACAGACGCAGGCACTCTCTTCAACATACAGTTATTCGTTTCATAACGATTAACTAAATCATGGGAGTTACACTCCGAGAGCATAGCCAGACGCAGGCACTCTCTTCAACATACAGTTATTCGTTTCATAACGATTAACTAAATCATGGGAGTTACACTCCGAGAGCATAGCCAGACGCAGGCACTCTCTTCAACATACAGTTATTCGTTTCATAACGATTAACTAAATCATGGGAGTTACACTCCGAGAGCATAGCCAGACGCAGGCACTCTCTTCTACATACAGTTATTCGTTTCATAACGATTAACTAAATCATGGGAGTTACACTCCGAGAGCATAGCCAGACGCAGGCACTCTCTTCTACATACAGTTATTCGTTTCATAACGATTAACTAAATCATGGGAGTTACACTCCGAGAGCATAGCCAGACGCAGGCACTCTCTTCAACATACAGTTATTCGTTTCATAACGATTAACTAAATCATGGGAGTTGCACTCCGAGAGCATAGCCAAACGCAGGCACTCTCTTCAACATACAGTTATTCGTTTCATAACGATTAACTAAATCATGGGAGTTACACTCCGAGAGCATAGCCAGACGCAGGCACTCTCTTCAACATACAGTTATTCGTTTCATAACGATTAACTAAATCATGGGAGTTACACTCCGAGAGCATAGCCAGACGCAGGCACTCTCTTCAACATACAGTTATTCGTTTCATAACGATTAACTAAATCATGGGAGTTACACTCCGAGAGCATAGCCAGACGCAGGCACTCTCTTCAACATACAGTTATTCGTTTCATAACGATTAACTAAATCATGGGAGTTACACTCCGAGAGCATAGCCAGACGCAGGCACTCTCTTCAACATACAGTTATTCGTTTCATAACGATTAACTAAATCATGGGA